>NW_025241660.1:0-3284 GCF_018294505.1 Triticum aestivum
GCTTGTCCTCAAGCGAAAACCGAAATCGAAAAACATGTCCACATGCTTTGAGAGAGAGGTGTTGATAAAAACAAAATACGGACATATAAGCATCATGTTAATTATTATAACAACAAAAAAACTAAACATAGTATTTTTATCATAGAACTTTTGTCATATACTTCTCATGAATAAGTAATAGTTCATCACACAATCGAAGTATAAAGCAAAAACTCTATTAGAAACCAACAAATTATGTTCTCAGTCAACTTTGCAACTACAATTCATCATCTTTTCAGGAAGGGTCACGTGTCGGAGCCTTTAGGCAAGTACACATACTCAACCATCATATAGTCTTCTATGATTGCGAACACTCACCTCGTACCCATGAAAAAAGCATTTCAACCGGACACATAGAAAGATAGGGGCTTATAGTTTCGCCTCCCAACATACTCACCTCAAGGGTGATGTCAACAATAATAACTCATGCTATCTATATTCAATTTGGCATATGTGCCAGATCTTTCCTCACCACATGATGCTTGCCAAAGGAGAAAAATAAAAGGAATAGAAGGAAAACTTTGACTCTTTGCATAAAAGTAAATACATAAAAGTAAAAGATAGGCCCTTCGCAGAGGGAAGCAGAGGTTGCCATGCGCTTATTTGTTTGTATGCTCAATCCCTTAGTGCAAGAGAACGTCATGTTGTATTGCCCCTTAAGATGACAACCTTTATTATGCAGTCTGTCGCTTTTATTCTTTGTCATCCAAGTTCGTACAATGCTCAATTTTCTCTTACACTAAATGATCTCACACTCCTAGAAGCAATTTTTATTGCCTTTTTGCACTGATGACAACTTACTTGAGGGATCTTGCTCAATCCCTAGGTAGGTATGGTGGACACTTGAAAGTTAGATTTGGGTTTAAGGGTTTTTGGATGCACAAGTAGTATCTCTACTTAGTGCGGAATGTTTGGCTAGCAAAGATAGGGGGCAAGCACCACATGTTGAAGGATCTATGACAATATGACTTCTCTGTGAATATAAACAAACATTAACCATTAAGTTGTCTTCCTTGTCCAACGTCAACAATTTTGGCATATAATATTTTGATGAGGGCTCACAATCACAAAAGATTTCTAGGATAGTATATTTATATGTGAATCTTCTCTTCCCTTATTAATTCTTTCATGAGTTGCATCATTGACTAATGCTATGTTTGTCAACCTCTAATAAAATTTTCTACTTATACTTTTCCTTACGTGGTGCCATCACCTACCATAGGATTAGTATATAAACTTATTGATTTATTTCCTTTCTCTTTTTCTTTCTTTATTTCTTTTCTTTCATTTGCAACATGAAAGTGAAGAAAGAAAAAACTCAAACTAAACTTTATTATATAACTTGCACATGATTACAAGGGTTTATCACTAAGCAAACTCTCAAAGAAGAAAGGATCAAACTAAACTTTTATTCATCTAATGCAAAAGATCGAACTAAAATAAGTAAAAGTAATAAGATAGTGGGATGATACGATACCGGGGCACCTCCCCCAAGCTTGGCGGAAGCCAAGGGGAGTGCCCATACCCGATACTCAGTTCTCTTTTGGTGATGAAGAAGATGGTGGTGATGAAGCGATCCTATCCTTAAGGATCAAGTGGTTCTCCAACCGACGGATGATGCTCCGGAGATGGATGATATGCTCTTGATGCAAAATATTTTCACGAGTAAGATACTTATTCTGTATGCGAACTATTACAATGACACGAAAAGCCTCAATCTCAGTAGGATTAAGATGAGTAGGGTTGGGCTTAAGGATATCCTCTTCCTCCTCCTCGACTAGCAACTCTTGTGCTGCCACCATGGGTCGATCTAAGGTAGATTTCTTGCCCTTGTCTCCCTTGATGGCGTCCGTGGGCTCCTCCTACTTCGTCTCGATCTTCATCAGCCAAGCATCTTCTTCCATGTTGTTGGAGGAGCAAGAAGACATGATGCCTGGCTTGATAAATCTGACCGGAAACAGCAAGAAAAAAGAACCGAGTATTTCTCCGTGATACGGTGATTAACAGGTTCGGGAAGTGTATATAGATTTTTTATCTTGGAGGACAAGCATATGGGAGAAAACGGAGTCCAGAAGGTGCCCCAGGTGGGCACAACCCACCTGGGGGCGCCAGGCAAGCCTGGCGCGCCCTGGTGTATTGTGCCCACCAGGGTACGCTTCCTGGAAGTTTCTTTATTCCTAAAATTCATAAATATTCCAAAACTGATAAAAAATATGATTGCGGATTTTTCGGAGTCCGTTTACTTACCGTATCACGTACCTCCTTATTTTATGATTCTGGAGTGTTCCGGAAGGACTCTTTTATGTGCTCTTCCGGTGTCAAAGTTTGGATAATATTACTTTCAACATTAATAGGCGTACCTGAGATATAATGCTTTATTCGTTGCCCATTGACAACCTTCGGGTTAATACCTTCAGAATTATTATTTTGATGGCTCCAGACCGGTAAACCTCCTCGATGAGATATGGGCCTTCCCATTTTGAGAGGAGTTATCCCGCAAAGAATCTGAAACGAGAGTTGGACAAAGAACATATTCTCTAACTTTAAACTCACGCTTTTGAATTCTTTTGTCATGCCATCTTTTAACTTTTTATTTAAATAATTTTGTATTTTCATAAGCTTGAGTTCTCCATTCATCAAGAGAGCTAATATGAAATAACCTCTTTTCACCAGCAAGTTTGAAATCATAATTGAGCTCTTTAACTGCCCAACATGCTTTATGTTCTAACTCAAGAGGCAAATGACAAGCTTTTCCATAAATCATTTTATATGGAGACATGCCCATAGGATTTTTATATGCTGTTCTATAAGCCCAAAGTGCATCATCTAATTTCTTAGACCAATTCTTCCTGGACCTATCAACAGTCTTTTGCAAAATTAGTTTTATTTCTCTATTGCTAAGTTCAACTTGACCACTAGACTGAGGATGATAGGGTGATGCAATTCTATGGTTAACATCATACTTGGCAAGCATCTTACGGAAAGCACCATGAATAAAGTGTGAACCACCATCAGGCATTAAATATCTAGGGTTCCAAACTTTGGGAAAATAACTTCCTTAAGCATTTTAATAGAGGTGATGTGATCAGCACTACTAGTTGGAATAGCTTCTACCCACCTAGTAACATAATCAACAGCAACCAGAATATGTGTATACCCATTAGAGGAAGGAAAAGGTCCCATGTGATCAAATCCCCAAACATCAAATGGTTCAACAGCAAGTGAATAATTCATAGGCATTTCTT
>NW_025241661.1:0-3283 GCF_018294505.1 Triticum aestivum
CATGGCCATAAGCTCGTGTTTCATGGCCGGCCAGAACACATGGAAGAAGCGCATCGGGAGATCGTCGGGGCCCGGAGCAGAATCAGGGTTCATGCCGTTGACCGTCGCCCACACCTCATCCTCCTCGAAAGGAGCCATGAGAGCCACGTTGGCATCAGCAGAGATTTGGTGGGGGGGCAAATATCCGGGGCGAGGGCCGCTCCACCTAGAGCCGACGGGGAGAATAGGTCTTTGTAGAACCCATCCATGTGGGCGCGGATGGCCGACGGGTCATCAAGAAGCGTGTCACCCACCCAAAGAAAGGGGATGGTGTTGCGAAGTCTAGGCCCGTTGGCGGCCGCTTGGAAGTATGTTGTGTTCGCGTCCCTTGCAACACTCAACGTTGTGTACCGTGGTGGCACCAATAGCACTCCTCATCCATGCAAATGACCATGAGTTCCTCCTCGAGCGCATAGCGCTGCATCCATTTGTCCGAAGACAGGCCAGTCAAGTCCGCCCTTAGGTCCAGGGCTTGGGTCGCCGAAAGCAAATTTTGCTTTCTAACTCGGAGATCCCAACCAATATTGGCGCCCCGCCATTTCATGAATTGCTCGACGCAGTTGGCACAAAAGTGCCAATCATTTGCGACAGAGATGTGTCGGTGTGGCTCGGACTGGGCTGCCATCCATCTAGATAGGACCGTGCTGAAGCCATAAGTTCTCGAAGCGGAACCTCGGTGGGGGTGTGGCCTTTCCTCCGCGGAGGAGCGGGATATGGCCGGACCCAATCTGAGTGATCTCCCGGAGCAAGGTCGAGGGGCACTTGAGCTCCTAGTCCGGCGACATGAAACCGCGATCAAGGATGGAAAGGGTCAGGGACACCTGTTTATTTGTCCAGGTGAATCGGGCACCAATGGGGTCCAGCTCCCGCAGCCCCGAATCAGCAATGTAGTCATTGAAGAGCTGCATTCGAGGGAAGTTGATGTTACCTGCGTTGGTCGTCCGGGTGGCGGATGAGATTGAAGTCACCGCCCACCATGGCCGGCAACTGGGCATTCGAGATCTTCGGTACTAAGCTCCGCAAGAAATGCGGACGAGTAGCGGTGATCCGCCAGACCATAGACAATGATGATTTCCTACTTGAAGCACATGTAGCGTTCAAACACCTCCATGCTAAAGAAAAACTCTCCTGGTCCATGCTTCCCACCTCAAAGGAGGCGTCCTTCACCCCTAGAAGGATGCCTCCGGAGTGGCGTGTGCTCCCACTAGAAGGGAGCTAGTGCCAGCCAAAGAGGTCGGGGCTCAAGCTATTAAGCTCGAAGAGGGAAAACTCAGACCGCATCATTTCCTGGAGGGCAACAGTGTGAGTTCGCTCATCTGGCATGTATTCGGCAAGTTGGCGGCTGCGGCTAGTCTGATCAAAGCCACGAATATTCCAGAATAGTGTCTGCATTAGATAACCGAGGAGGGGGTCCTGATCCTTGGGATGAGGGAGGCACTTTGTCCCCGACGCATAGCATTAGTCCTTGAGCGAGTGCGACCACGAGCACTAGTCTCCCCTTGAGACGGGAGGTCGGGCCTGGAGGTGGACCCTTCCTCGGGCGGAGCCACGGCCCTAGCCCTGGTCAGTTAGTGCAAGTTACGGCAAGTTTACCATCCAACACTTCCTTCGCCTGGATTGCGTCGATTTCAACTAAGGGGGACCCTTTCCCCCCTGACCACAATCCCGGGGTCGTTGGCTACCTTTGCGAGCTTCCCCAGCGACACCAACTCGAGCACAAAAAATAGCATGGAGACCGGGAGGCGGGCTGATGGAGGTACGTGATTCCAGGAACCGAGCAATGACCCTCCGTTTCCCGCGCTCCGGGATGGACGGGGTCAGGGTTCCTGGTGGCAGCGAATCGTCAATGCGGGTGCTCCGCCGCAATGTCGTGATGAGAGTCGGCGCCGAACAGCCCCGTTTGGGACCCTTAGACCGCGGGGGGCAGGGGATGACGCAGCGGTCCCTTCTAGCCGACGAGTCCGGTGCAGCCACCGGCAGCAGTGGTGGGGGTCGTGAAGGGGCGCCTCCAACAGGTCCGCGACGAGGGACATGTCCCCAAGAACAGAGGGCCAATGCTCGGTAGCCACAGTGAGGGAGGGTTGGGCGGCTGATATGTATCCAACATATCTATAATTTATGAAGCATTCATGCTATTTTATTACCTGTTTTGAATGATTATGGGCTTTATTTTGCACTTTTATATTACTTTTGGGACTAACCTATTAACCGGAGGCCCAGCCCATATTGTTGTTTTATTGCCTGTTTCAGTATTTCAAAGAAAAGGGATATCAAATAGAGTCCAAACGGAATGAAACCTTCGGCATCGTGATTTTTTGGAAGAATATCATCCTGGAGACTTGGAGTTCACGTCAGAAGATCCTCGAGGAGGCCAGGAGATAGGGGGCGGCCCCCCTAATGGGCGCGCCCCCCTGTCTTGTGGGCCCCTCAAGCACCTCCCGACCGACTTCTTTCGCCTATATAAGCTTACGTACCCTAAAACCATCGAATATCAAGATAGATCAGGAGTTCCGCAACCGCAAGCCTCTGTAGCCACCAAAAACCTCTCGGGAGCCCGTTCACCCTCTGTGGCCATCTTCATCATCTCGGCGCTATCCATGACAAGGAGGGAGTAGTTCACCCTCGGGGCTGAGGGTATATACTAGTACCTATGTGTTTGATCTCTCTCTCGTGTTCTCTCTATGGCAAGATCTTGATATATCGCGAGCTTTGCTATTATAGTTGGATCTTATAATGTTTCTCCCCCTCTACTCTCTTGTGATGAATTGAGTTTCCTTCTTGAAGTTATCCTATCGGATTGAGTCTTTATTTGAGAACACTTGATGTATGTCTTGCCGTGTTTATCTGTGGTGACAATGGGATATCACGTGCCACTTGATGTATGTTTTGGTGACCAACTTGCGGGTTCCACCCATGAACCTATGCATAGGGGTTGGCACACGTTTTCTTGACTCTCTGGTAGAAACTTTGGGGCACTCTTTGAAGTACTTTGTGTTGGTTGGATGAATTTGAGATTGTGTGACGCATATCGTATAATCATGCCCACGGATACTTGAGGTGACAATGGAGTATCTAGGTGACATTAGGGTTTTGGTTGATTTGTGTCTTAAGGTGTTATTCTAGTATGAACTCTAGGATGGATCGAGCGGAAAGAATAGCTCTATGTTATTTTACTACGAACTCTTGAATAGATCGATCAAAAAGGATAACTTTGAGGTGGTTTCGTACCCTACCATAATCTCTA
>NW_025241662.1:0-3283 GCF_018294505.1 Triticum aestivum
GACCCAGCAATAGAGCAGGGCAAACCAGTGGACGACGAACATGCAATCAAGCAACCGTCCGAACAGGACGAACCGGATAATCAACCCCTTCCCGGAGCAATCAACAGTCCGGACACACCACCGGAGCATAAGAACCTTCACAAAAGACTCGTCGCCACCGCAAGAAGTTTGAAGAAGGAAAAACGGAAGCTCAAAACAGCGGAAGACATACTCAGAATGAAGTGGAGCAAAGTACTCAAGACCGCAGGCAAGTATGGCAATGGCCATCAAACAAAGAGCTACCCGAAGCGCAAGCTGCTGCCAGAATTTGACGAGGAAGCCATAGAGCCCCCACAATCAAAAAATAAAGAGGCCGCCTGGCCGGATAGACGGCCAGATGACAGGCCAAAAGCAGCAAACGGCGCCGCACTCAAGCCGACTTACGATCCTGGGAAAATAGACGGCCCAACTAGGTCCATCTACGGGCCAAAAAAGAGGGCCCCAGGAAGCAACACAACACGACAAGTGTTCGAAGACAGCGGCACACCCAAATACAGGGGCGCCGCACACCCACTATGTTTCACTGATGAGGTGCTGGATCATGAATTTCCAGCAGGGTTCAAACCCATAA
The DNA here is from genome assembly GCF_018294505.1 of Triticum aestivum. Taxonomy (NCBI): domain Eukaryota; kingdom Viridiplantae; phylum Streptophyta; class Magnoliopsida; order Poales; family Poaceae; genus Triticum; species Triticum aestivum. The sequence goes on from NW_025241662.1 coordinate 611, forward strand.
ATATAGAGGCATATGACGGCACAACAGACCCAGGAGTCTGGATAGAAGATTACATACTACACATACACATGGCTAGAGGAGATGATCTCCACGCCATAAAATATCTACCCCTCAAGCTCAAAGGGCCAGCTCGGCATTGGCTCAAAAGCCTCCCAGAAAACACTGTTGGAAGTTGGGAAGAGCTTGAGGAAGCGTTTAGAGCAAATTTTCAAAGGACTTATGTCCTCCCTCCGGATGCAGACGATCTAAGTCATATAACTCAACAGCCCGGAGAGTCAGCGCGCAAATTCTGGAACAGGTTCCTTACCAAAAAGAACCAAATAGTCGACTGTCCAGACGCGGAAGCCTTAGCAGCTTTTAAACACAACGTCCGAGACGAATGGCTCGCCAGACACATCGGCCAAGAGAAGCCAAGAACAATGGCCGCGCTAACAAGCCTCATGACGCGCTTTTGTGCAGGAGAAGACAGCTGGCTAGCAAGATGCAGCACCAGCGACCCGAGTACATCCAAGATCAGAGATGGAAACGGAAAATCACGGTGCAGGAAGAATCAGCGCCGGAATAAAGAAAAAAGCCCAAAGAGCACAGCGGTCAATGCCGGATTCAAAAGCTCGAGGCCAAACAATAAAACACTGCCTCTTAAGGACAACAGTGACGAGCTATCCAACTTAAACCAAATTTTGGATCGGATATGTCAAATCCACAGTACCTTCGGAAGGCCTGCAAACCATACCAACCGAAATTGTTGGGTTTTTAAACAGTCCGGCAGACTCAACGCCGAACACAAGGGGCTCGGTACGCCAAGCAAGGACGATGACGAACCCCACCAGCAGAGCAGCGGAAGTCATAAGACTTTCCCACAAGAAGTCAAAACAGTAAACTCACTTCATGTGATAGTTCGGAAATACAACACGGCACTCAGTAAGACAAGTGTCGCACGGTCCACCCCAGCGGAACACCGGGATTGGATGTCAAAACCAATCACTTTCGACCATCTGGATTATTCCAGAAGTATCCGGAACGCAGGATGGACTGCTCTGATATTGGATCCCATAATAGACGGACTGCGATTTACGCAAGTTCTGATGGACGGCGGCAGTGACTTAAACCTGCTATATCCGGACACAATCCGCAGGATGGGGATAGACCCTACTACAATTCGACATAGCCGCACTTCCTTCAAAGGAGTGGCGCCAGGCCCTTACGCTAGGTGCACAGGTTCATTATTACTAGAAGTTGTGTTCGGGTCACCTGACAACTTCCGACGAGAAAAGCTAACCTTTCAGGTCGCCCCATTCAAAAGTTGCTATCAAGCACTACTGGGACGTGAAGGTTTCGTCTGCTTTAACGCAATACCACACTACGCGTCTCTTACGCTTAAAATGCCCAGTCCACGTGGCATCATTTCATTAAAAGGTCGGCTAAGCCCCCGGACACGGCTGGACGGGTCCGGAATAAATAAGCTAGGGGCTACCTAGCCGCACACCCCCTCACAAGGGTTTGTGTATATAAGCTATAATGAGCTAGCATAGGCTCAGCTTTCTAAATTTATATTTCAATTTTTTATGTACCTTTTTGCATGATTTCTTTTCAAACTAAGTTCCTCTCTTTTTACAGATGAACAACGTGCACACTCGTCCAGGATACGGCACAATGGAGACACAGGCGCAGACGTGCAGTACGGACCCGTTTCAAGGATTCTTTTCAGACTAAGACCCTACGTAAACCTTTCTTACTGTCTCTTGTTGCTATAATCCCCTGGTTTCTCATTATAACCAGAGGGGAGGCTGGCGTTTTGGCATCGGCCGCGCCAGAGGAACCTGCCCGTACCTGGACACAAGGGGCTTAGGGCATTATGCTGCCCGCTATTGTAAAAGACCGAACACCTTCGGGAGTGTTCGGCGTCTCGAGTTAGGCCTTATATGCATCAGCTCCGAATCATGTCTTTGGTCAAATGTTGGGTTTGCCCGGCTCCTGTGTTTTGCTGCCTTACGTTCCGTATAATCGGCTAACGCGGCACCAGGAGAACTACTGCGATTGTGCCCCAGTTCGGCTGGGCGAGCACCTCAGTAGAGAAAGCCGAAAACTGACTGTCATGATACAGCGAGAGACTGGTCAACCACTCGATCGACCAAGGGAATGTTTAGAATTCCTCCGCTTTGACGAAGGGCCGTTTCCCGGTCAGGCACATACGCGCCTCAAATTCGGAGAGCGCGGTGCCCCCAGGGGCTATGTCATAGCCCCACCCTCGAACTCCATGGCTAAGTGAAAGTGATAAAGCATTATAGTCCGGTTGCCTCGTTTGCTACGCTACCACCTCCTTTACATGACCGAGACGTCGGATTAAGTGTGAAAACGCGCTATTTTTTGCGAACACCCCCGCACCTTGTGCATGGGGGCTGAAGCCGACGACTGCCATCTTTCAGGTTATACACACGTATACATGAACGGCCGCATAGGAGATATTACATTACTTGAACGCACAAGTATAAAAGGCGATTACATCATAAATATTGTTTTACAACATAAAACATTCATTTGAACGTAACATTTTTTGAACACTGCGACTCTATTACACGAGCACCACGCAGCACTTCGCCAAAATAGTGCTCGGCGGGTAACCGGCTATCGTCCGAACCCGGGGTCGCAACAGCGGTGGCATCCATCTCTGTC
>NW_025241663.1:0-3283 GCF_018294505.1 Triticum aestivum
GACCCAGCAATAGAGCAGGGCAAACCAGTGGACGACGAACATGCAATCAAGCAACCGTCCGAACAGGACGAACCGGATAATCAACCCCTTCCCGGAGCAATCAACAGTCCGGACACACCACCGGAGCATAAGAACCTTCACAAAAGACTCGTCGCCACCGCAAGAAGTTTGAAGAAGGAAAAACGGAAGCTCAAAACAGCGGAAGACATACTCAGAATGAAGTGGAGCAAAGTACTCAAGACCGCAGGCAAGTATGGCAATGGCCATCAAACAAAGAGCTACCCGAAGCGCAAGCTGCTGCCAGAATTTGACGAGGAAGCCATAGAGCCCCCACAATCAAAAAATAAAGAGGCCGCCTGGCCGGATAGACGGCCAGATGACAGGCCAAAAGCAGCAAACGGCGCCGCACTCAAGCCGACTTACGATCCTGGGAAAATAGACGGCCCAACTAGGTCCATCTACGGGCCAAAAAAGAGGGCCCCAGGAAGCAACACAACACGACAAGTGTTCGAAGACAGCGGCACACCCAAATACAGGGGCGCCGCACACCCACTATGTTTCACTGATGAGGTGCTGGATCATGAATTTCCAGCAGGGTTCAAACCCATAAATATAGAGGCATATGACGGCACAACAGACCCAGGAGTCTGGATAGAAGATTACATACTACACATACACATGGCTAGAGGAGATGATCTCCACGCCATAAAATATCTACCCCTCAAGCTCAAAGGGCCAGCTCGGCATTGGCTCAAAAGCCTCCCAGAAAACACTGTTGGAAGTTGGGAAGAGCTTGAGGAAGCGTTTAGAGCAAATTTTCAAAGGACTTATGTCCTCCCTCCGGATGCAGACGATCTAAGTCATATAACTCAACAGCCCGGAGAGTCAGCGCGCAAATTCTGGAACAGGTTCCTTACCAAAAAGAACCAAATAGTCGACTGTCCAGACGCGGAAGCCTTAGCAGCTTTTAAACACAACGTCCGAGACGAATGACTCGCCAGACACATCGGCCAAGAGAAGCCAAGAACAATGGCCGCGCTAACAAGCCTCATGACGCGCTTTTGTGCAGGAGAAGACAGCTGGCTAGCAAGATGCAGCACCAGCGACCCGAGTACATCCAAGATCAGAGATGGAAACGGAAAATCACGGTGCAGGAAGAATCAGCGCCGGAATAAAGAAAAAAGCCGAAAGAGCACAGCGGTCAATGCCGGATTCAAAAGCTCGAGGCCAAACAATAAAACACTGCCTCTTAAGGACAACAGTGACGAGCTATCCAACTTAAACCAAATTTTGGATCGGATATGTCAAATCCACAGTACCTTCGGAAGGCCTGCAAACCATACCAACCGAAATTGTTGGGTTTTTAAACAGTCCGGCAGACTCAACGCCGAACACAAGGGGCTCGGTACGCCAAGCAAGGACGATGACGAACCCCACCAGCAGAGCACCGGAAGTCATAAGACTTTCCCACAAGAAGTCAAAACAGTAAACTCACTTCATGTGATAGTTCGGAAATACAACACGGCACTCAGTAAGACAAGTGTCGCACGGTCCACCCCAGCGGAACACCGGGATTGGATGTCAAAACCAATCACTTTCGACCATCTGGATTATTCCAGAAGTATCCGGAACGCAGGATGGACTGCTCTGATATTGGATCCCATAATAGACGGACTGCGATTTACGCAAGTTCTGATGGACGGCGGCAGTGACTTAAACCTGCTATATCCGGACACAATCCCCAGGATGGGGATAGACCCTACTACAATTCGACATAGCCGCACTTCCTTCAAAGGAGTGGCGCCAGGCCCTTACGCTAGGTGCACAGGTTCATTATTACTAGAAGTTGTGTTCGGGTCACCTGACAACTTCCGACGAGAAAAGCTAACCTTTCAGGTCGCCCCATTCAAAAGTTGCTATCAAGCACTACTGGGACGTGAAGGTTTCGTCTGCTTTAATGCAATACCACACTACGCGTCTCTTACGCTTAAAATGCCCAGTCCACGTGGCATCATTTCATTAAAAGGTCGGCTAAGCCCCCGGACACGGCTGGACGGGTCCGGAATAAATAAGCTAGGGGCTACCTAGCCGCACACCCCCTCACAAGGGTTTGTGTATATAAGCTATAATGAGCTAGCATAGGCTCAGCTTTCTAAATTTATATTTCAATTTTTTATGTACCTTTTTGCATGATTTCTTTTCAAACTAAGTTCCTCTCTTTTTACAGATGAACAACGTGCACACTCGTCCAGGATACGGCACAATGGAGACACAGGCGCAGACGTGCAGTACGGACCCGTTTCAAGGATTCTTTTCAGACTAAGACCCTACGTAAACCTTTCTTACTGTCTCTTGTTGCTATAATCCCCTGGTTTCTCATTATAACCAGAGGGGAGGCTGGCGTTTTGGCATCGGCCGCGCCAGAGGAACCTGCCCGTACCTGGACACAAGGGGCTTAGGGCATTATGCTGCCCGCTATTGTAAAAGACCGAACACCTTCGGGAGTGTTCGGCGTCTCGAGTTAGGCCTTATATGCATCAGCTCCGAATCATGTCTTTGGTCAAATGTTGGGTTTGCCCGGCTCCTGTGTTTTGCTGCCTTACGTTCCGTATAATCGGCTAACGCGGCACCAGGAGAACTACTGCGATTGTGCCCCAGTTCGGCTGGGCGAGCACCTCAGTAGAGAAAGCCGAAAACTGACTGTCATGATACAGCGAGAGACTGGTCAACCACTCGATCGACCAAGGGAATGTTTAGAATTCCTCCGCTTTGACGAAGGGCCGTTTCCCGGTCAGGCACATACGCGCCTCAAATTCGGAGAGCGCGGTGCCCCCAGGGGCTATGTCATAGCCCCACCCTCGAACTCCATGGCTAAGTGAAAGTGATAAAGCATTATAGTCCGGTTGCCTCGTTTGCTACGCTACCACCTCCTTTACATGACCGAGACGTCGGATTAAGTGTGAAAACGCGCTATTTTTTGCGAACACCCCCGCACCTTGTGCATGGGGGCTGAAGCCGACGACTGCCATCTTTCAGGTTATACACACGTATACATGAACGGCCGCATAGGAGATATTACATTACTTGAACGCACAAGTATAAAAGGCGATTACATCATAAATATTGTTTTACAACATAAAACATTCATTTGAACGTAACATTTTTTGAACACTGCGACTCTATTACACGAGCACCACGCAGCACTTCGCCAAAATAGTGCTCGGCGGGTAACCGGCTATCGTCCGAACCCGGGGTCGCAACAGCGGTGGCATCCATCTCTGTC
>NW_025241664.1:0-3283 GCF_018294505.1 Triticum aestivum
ATTTTTGGCAGAGGTTCTGAACCAAGACAAAAATGATGGGCATTTTAGAAGGGCATTTCAGGTTCATTGAAAAATTATTTTAGTAGCCCTAGTTGGTTTCAGAGGGGACTGGGGGTTCTGTCATCCCCATTTCAAGTTTCTGATGAATGAGTAAACATGATGCAACACTCTAATGCATGACTAGCTAGGGTATGACAGTTGGGACAGATGTCATCCACTCATTGGACGGAAGGCGCCTATGATACGTCGACACATGGCATGGACCAACATAGGCCCATTCCTGTGAAAAGGCCGGCCCAGTAAAAATTAGCAGGCCAGCCTATATAAGGCCTACTTGTGTCAGGTCCATTTAAGCCCACGTCCCATACGAGATGTGCCAATTGGGCCCGTCAACGGCCCGTTAAAGATTTGACACCATTGGAGCCCATTGTCAGTTCGAGCCCGTTAACAGCCCGCTATATATTTGGGCTCAATATTGGCCCGATGAGATTTCGGCCTGTTAACGACCCATTTAATGGATGGGCCAATTTTCAGGATGTACATCTTTCGGCCTTTTAGTGACCCATTTAAATGTTGGGCTAATTTCCGGCCCGATGTGTCTTTCAGCCCGTTGACGGCCCATAAATCTGATGGGCCATTTGTTGTCGGACCTGAGTTTCGGCCTTTTAGCAGCCCATTTAAGTGTTGGGCCAATTTTTGGCCCGGTGTCACTTTTAGCCTGTTGACGGCCCATAAATCAGTTGGGCCATTTGTAGCCGGACTTGAGTTTTGGCCTTTTAGCGACCCATTTAAGTGTTGGGCTAATTCCCGGCCCTGTGTGCCTTTCGGCCTGTTAACGGACCATAAATGAGTTGGGCCATTTGTAGTCGGACCTTAGTTTTGGCCTTTTAACGGCCCATGCCCTTCATGGTCCAATACCAGTCCGGTTTCTCTTTCGGCCTGCTAAAGGCCCATAACACAGTTGGGCCATTTACAATACGACCTGACTTTCGGCCTCTTAGCGGCCCATGGTCTTCATGGTCCAGTACAAGCCCGCTTTCTCTTTTGGCCTGCTAAAGGCCTACAGTATAGTTGGGGCATATGTAGCCCAAACTTAGTAATGGCCTGTTAACGGCCCGTGAAATAAATTAGGGCCACCTGTTTCCCGCTTCGATATCAGCCTGTTAACGACCTGGGAGGTAAGAGGGCCGACCATTAACTTTCGGCCTAGTAATGGCCCATTAACTTAATGGACCCACTAAAGTTCGTACATGTCTTTAGGCCAAATTAGATAATTTGAGCCCATTACAACAAGCAATTATGCATAGGACCAAAACCGATCAAGCAAAGGTACGACATACAAGGAATAACTTTGCACATCCAGCATATATTACAGGAAATTACATCCACTGGGTAATCAAAGATTGATGCCAGTGCAAATAAATGAGCAGAACCTAACCATCTACAATGTCACAATCTGCAACCTCAGCACAGATGACGCCCATAAGCATGTGGGCAAGTTCTTTCTGCTTTGCTACACTGTCTCTGAAAACATTGATCAGTTGTTGTGTCGCATGACTCTGCACCTCTGATTCATCCACCATTTCCATCATTGCTTCAGCCATTAATTGGTTCACAAACATACATTTATTCCGTTGCATTCGAGACAGAGGATACTGAACAGATTCAGATGGCGATTTTGACAGGCTTGTATTATTGATAGTGGAGAGTGTCTCGACCACTGCATCATAACATAAATTAGGACGGGAACCAAACAGATTAATCATGAGTTATTGCCATATTACCTGGCCTAGATTTACTAGAAAGAAACAATGGGGTTGCCTTGCTGTTTTCAGAGTTTGTCTTCTTATCTTCAGTAGCCTGCACAAAATTAACACACTAGCATTGCTATCATTGGCCAAGTCAAATAATAGGAAAGCAACATTGACACAACGAACGTTTGGGCAACTAGCCTACACCAAATTAACACAATATGGCACAGCTATCATCAGCCAGGTATGGTAGTACGAAAGCAACATTGACACAATGAATGAATGGGAAACCAGAGAAGCACTACAATTCAGTAATGTGCGTGATATGAGATAGTACATTCATGCAGCTCAGTATGCAAAACTACCAGGAAGTTTTCCTTAAAAAAATCAACATTGGCGCCTTTCACATTTTGCTACAACTCATTTTAGATCAGATAAAGGTTAGATTCACGCCGATTAACAAATTGATGTAAAAATATAGTGATATACAATAGGTACTTACATCAGCTTGGAGCACAAAGAATTCCCGCAAGATATTTTCCTCGAATACGATCCCAATGGAGGAAGTCTTCTACCATTTAACCTTATTTTCTAAAAGAGAGATGGGTAAGAAACATGTAGAAAATATGATCAGAATGCTATAAAATTTCATGATGCGAGGATACGCACACACTTCTTAGAATGGAGTTGACATTCTTTTGCTGTACTGGAGCGGACTAGTTCTTTAGCCACTGGAATCTGCTTATTATCAGTGGGAGTTGGGTTTCTCTGTGCTAGAGCAGTATCTATGAAAAATGGAGTTGGTTTATTATCTCCTAGAATTTGGATCTTTTGCAAACACCTGGTTTGTAACCCTTCAGATTCTAACATAGCCGTCTTCCCCTTGCATGCCTTATATAGAAGAATGGTGATTCAGTTATAAAACATGCTACAACAGAGATGGAATAGGTACTGAAGAATAGAAAGGCATGACATATTGACATGTATTCCCTCCATCCAGAAATAAATGGACGGGTCTAGGCGTATTTCAGTTATAGATACATCCAGTTTTATCCATTTCCGCGACATTTAATCCGGACGGAGGGAGTATGATGTAAGAGCTAGGGATACGACAGGACAACACAGTAAAAAAACACTGAAAAACCCACTACATAACCAAAGTATTCAAACCCACTGATATGAGATAGTACACTCATGCAGCTCAGGATGCAAAACTACGAGGCAATTTTCCTTACAAAAATCAACATTGTGGCCTTTAATCATACATTTTTCTACAACTAAGTTTAGATCAGATAAAGGTTGGATTCACGCTGATTAACAAAATACATGCTGATGTAAAAATATAGTGATATACAACAGGTACTTACATCTACATTGGAGCACAGAGAATTCCTGCAAGAATCTTTCCTCATAAACGATACCATTGCAGAAATTCTTCTATCTATTAAGCTTATTTTCTAAAAGAGAGATGGGTAAGAAACATGTAGAAAATATGATCAGCATGCTATAAAATTTCATGATGCAAGGATACA
>NW_025241665.1:0-3283 GCF_018294505.1 Triticum aestivum
TCACATCGATCTAGCCGGTAACACCTCATATCACTTTGCGGCCTCACGCACGGTATCCCCACGGGTGTCGCCTTACCTTTGCCCGGGACCGTTTGCGCCTTTTGGCTCACGTATATGATGGTGTCGCTAGCATCCATATGATAAGGAGCCCGGGCTGACATGACTAGTCGTAAACCCAAAGTGGCACAGACTTACAGGGACAGGCATCCATGACCCAGCTTCGAACGTGTCGGTCATCAGCAAGTGGGTCCGGGCTGTAGCACTGGGCTAGCAGGACTCCGGTAAACCGGGCTGTAGCGGGCTAACAGGACTCCGGTACTCAAAGCGTGACATTTCCCCGAAGGGACAGACACAGGAACGAAGAAGGACACATGCCGGCCAGCCTAAGTGTTCCAGAGCAGTAGCAAGCTACCATGGCTCAGTGGTAACACTAGGAGACATTTCCCGGTAAGAGAGGCTACTAAAGATAAACAACTAGATAGTCAGATCCCACACATACCAAGCATTTCAATCATACACACAATATGCCCGATATGTGCAGATACAACGAAGCATCACAACATGACTCTACAATACAAGTACTTTATTTAAGGCTTAGGGAGCCATACATAACATGCACAAAGATACGGGTCTCACGACCCAACATACAAGTCATACAGTCATACAAACCAGCAGCGGAAGTACATTGTCTGAGTACAGATAATTAGTAAAATAAAAGAGGCTTGGAAAGCCTAGCTATACTACGTGGTCCATCACAAGCTCAGGGTCACCACCTGGGTCTTTAGCCTACTCGTTGATGTCAACGTCTACATAGAACCCATCAGAAGGGGTTGCAGCGTCTTCTGTAAAAATGTAGATTATAGCAACATGAGTACAAAGGTACTCAGCAAGACTTACATCAGATCCTACATACATGCATAGTATCAAGAAGGGTTGGTGGAGTTATTGCAGCAAGCCAGCTTTGACTCTTGGCTAGACTATCCTACGATACTCCAACTTGAAATGGTTTTGCGCACACGAGTCCACTACTCACCACTTCAATACACTACCGAGGATCCACCTCCGTCTTCCTACGGAAGGGCCATCCTCGGCACTCACACTTATCTTGAGGCTTTTAGTAGTTTCCATTTACTTGTCTATGAACTGTATAGGCAACCAAGTAGTCCTTTACCGCGGACGCGGCTATTCGAATAGATCATGTTAACCCTGCAGGGGTGTACTTCTTCATACACGCTCTCACCACTTACCGTCGTTTACACGACATGTACTCGGCAACCTTCAAGCGGAAGCCCAATGTGGGTGTCGGCCACGACCTACCTAATCACCTAAGCCTCCAGTCCAGGTTTATCGCCTATTCAGGTTCCATCCGCAGGGAGTCCGGCCGAGGTTTCCCATACGGCCCCGAACGATGTGAACAGGGTTCCCGAGATACCTAACGGGTATTCGGTACACCCGGCCACGTACCTACCGCATCACAGCCCACCCCTACGGTCAGCGCTATCCACGGCCTCCAGTAGGCTACAAACACCAGAAACTACTTGCAACTCCTGGACGGAGAACTAGGGTGAATAAGAAGCCGAGAGGGTCCATTGGTTTCGGGCCCAATGCATGGTAGTAGCTGATTCTTAAATCACACATACAGATCTCAGTGCTTAAGGTCGGCTTCAATGAAACAACCCACCATGTACTCCTACATGGCCTCTCATCGATACCTTTACCAAATCGTGTTCACCACACCACTCTCATTACCGACATAATCATTTCACTCTAGCCCATCACCCAGATGAACCAGACCTGACACGACTCTAAGCATAGCAGGCATAGCAAGGTAGGAACAACACATACATATGGCTCAATCAACTCCTACACATGCTAGTGGGTTTCATCTAGTTACTGTGGCAATGACAGGTCATGCAGAGGAAAAGGGTTCAACTACCGTAGCACACAGCAGTTTGAAACGTGTTGTCTTAATGAAGTAAAAGAGAGCAGGAGCGAGAACATGGGATTGTATCGATATGATCAAATGGTTGGTTGCTTGCCTGATGGTTCGATGCACTGATATGGTTCTTCGTTAGGGTAATCACGGTACTCCTCGGGGGCAGAACCTGTCGCAAGGACACCGATACACAACCATCACCAAACAATGTGCAACAATATGATGCATGCATGAAACATAGCAATATGAGTGTGTTGGACTAATGCAACTAAAACCAGAAGGGTTTGAACAAATTTGAATCAAAGATTCAAATTTCAAACTCAAGCATGGCCTTTTAAAGTGCTTTTCCTTGTTCTGCTTGAAACATCAATTTAACTTGTTTGATCATGCATGAAAATGGTACAGATGGATAGATTGGATTTTTCTGATCATTTTTCATATATAATTTGTCCAAATTGGAGTTACAGAATAAAAGTTATGAATTTTTGAAGTTTAAATAATATTCTGGAATTTCCTGATTAAAATTAAATCCAGAAATTATAATTATTGCGCCAGCATGACGTCAGCATGACGTCAGTGGTCAACTGCGGCTGTCTGGGGTCAAACCTGACGTGTGGGGTCCACACGTCAGTGACAGGGGGGTTAAACAGGGTTAGTTTAATCCTAATTAGGGGTTAGTGGCGCTGGGGGCCCACTGTCAGTGTCAGGGGGTTAACCATTAGTTGTTAGCACTAATCCTAATTAGCTACAGGGCTGGGCCCACCTGTCAGGGACTTAGGGGGGTTCCTGCCGTGGTCAAAGTGGGTCAAACCCACCGGCGACGTGACGCCGGCGAGGCCCGAGACGGCGGCGCGACGCGGGATCGCGCTACAGGGCACGGGTGAGGCCGTGCTTGGGCTCGCTGGAAAGCTCTTGCTCCCGCGCGTCGAACGGTGGCCGTGGCTGGGCCTGGGGTGGCCGGAGTCGACGGCGGCGAGCTCGGCTGCGGCCGCCGGAGTTCGGGTGCGGTCGGGATCGGTGTTGCAGGGGGTTTGGGGAGGCGTTAGTGCGTGCTGCGTGCTCCTAGTGAGGTGTGGAGCACGATAGTGTGCTCGGTTGGGTGCTACGGTGACCGTGGCCACGACGGCGACATCGCCGGCAGCGTGGAGCTCTCGTCCAAGGTGGGGCTAGGGCCTAGAGATCGAACGAGACCAGGGGAGGAGGGGGAAACGACTCGGGGGCTCACCGCGGAGCTGCAGGGATGGTTAGCGGGCTCGGGGATGCGCTGGAGACGGCAAATTTGACGGCGATGATGGTCGGAGCCCGAAGAGGGGAACGGCGACGTGGCGGCGATGCAGGGCTTCCGGG
>NW_025241666.1:0-3283 GCF_018294505.1 Triticum aestivum
ATATTTTTCAACCGAAAGGTACTTTTCGCCCCAGGCCAAAATGGCCAAAATTTAGCCAAAATAATAATTGTTAAAAGGAAGGAGGATTGTGTGATCAAGAAATAAGGAAGGATTCAAACGGGTCAGATCCTTAAAAAGGAAGGATTGTTTAAGGCTACTTAAATAAGAAGGAAGTTTGATTGTCATTTGAATACTTATACGAACGTTGCTTTGGAGGGAAAGAAAATAGAAATGTGGCTAAAATATTTGACATTTTTATGTTGTATTTGTATATTAATTAATGAGTTATTTCTTTAAGAGCTTAGATTTATGATTGTGCTTGCCCTTTTGAAATATCAATTAATACTAGGAGCATTACAGGTCCATTAACTATAAGTTGTGGGGAAGGGAGACTTGCGAAGCGATGTGGCCGAAATTACACCAAAATATATATTTTTCAGCCGAAAGGTTTTGGTACTTTCCGTCCCAGGCGAAAATGGCCAAAATTTAGCTGAAATCCATTTTTTAACCAAAAATCAAAACACAACTCCCGTTGCAATGCACGGGCATTTGTGCTAGTATTAAATAAGTTGCTAGTACAAGGAACCATCATTAATTTTTGCCTCCATTACTGTTAATGGTCTTGTATACATGAAAAATGTATTTTTCATACTGGCCTTGTATAAGGGAATGGAGGGAGTAACATTCACAATATCAGTTCAATGTCATTAGATGCATCATTGAATAAACTTTTATGTTGTATACTTTAGCATTATGGATGTTGTTTTTTAGTATAAATTTGGTCAAACTTTATGAAGTTTGACTTAAAAAAAATTTATATGCCGAGTAAAAGGAAAAGGAGGGAGTATATTCCTTTACATCTATGCAAGATGGGGGCCTGGGCATTCGGTATAACCGAGCCGATCGGTTCGGTTCCTTGGGTTATTTAGAAATTTGGTTATCAAATATTCATGAACGATCGGTCATGTGAGAAATTGCTAACCGAGACTTCGGTCAACTGAAGAGTCGGTTTGGTCCTCGGTTTAACTCGAACGAAACTGATCTTGTTTGACAAGAAGTAATAGTTCTCTGAATATCTGAGCTATACGGAAGAAAGATAGGAAGGGAAAATATATCGTACAGTCAAGAACACCTTTTGTGTCCTATTGAACTACTTATGAGGACGTGAATCTGCCAGGCCCCGAGACTGGGCATGATAAAGCAGGCATAAACCAGCTGTGGATCACAAAAGCTCTTATATATTGACTACACAAATTCCTTTACATTTACAAATAGCTGGAATACATTAAATTATCTAGTCGCTTCCCACTCGCTGGTCCAACCTAATTTTGGATGACGACATCTTCTAGACATGCTTAAGTTACCTCATCTGTATCTTAAATAACAGAGAAAGCAAGGGTGAGTACGACAAGTCATACTCAGCAAGCAGGTACTTTACTAATATAACAAAATGACAAGAAGAATATAAATACAGCAATACGGCTTGACTGTATTAAAACGAATTAAGCAAGATGTCAATGGAATGGAACAGATAAACCAAATACCAGTGAAACTGGATTTGAAGGAATAGATCATTCACCCAAGAAATGTATTTAAAGATGGTGAATGGGTATATGTATCGGTATCACATGTGACCAGCAAGGTTCCCTACACGGGACTCACAGGGGTGAATATTCACACTTTCACACTCTTAAGAGGGGTACTCCGACATCGACAGCCTTGACCAGAACCACGTGGGTTCCAGAAGAGCAGAGCCCTTTGGTCCCCTGAGGCACGACAACTTGACTTACTAGTATGGGTCGTTCCCAAGGACCCATCACCGATACCCTGTTCGGAACAAGTGTTGCCCTCAGCGGAGAACTCAGCCAGTCCCATACCTGGACTGTGACCGGTACAATACATTTGCGGTCGTGGCACCAATATAGACAACATGTGAATATGGAAATAAGGAGGTCAGTGATATGATGAAGCTCATGTAGTAATTCTCACGTCTCCACGTAAGCTCAAATAGTCATGACGATTACTTGCTTACCGGAACACATTTCTTCTCAACAGTACCGTGACCAGAACAGAGAACAATTGCAGAAGAACTCATATACCACGGTATAGTGGCTAGCAAAAGAGATACTAGCAGTAGTATATCTCTAGATCAGTGAAACAGAGTGCAAGTCGCAGGACTAAGCACAACAACGGAATACGAACAAAGGAACGGCTACTTGCCTCGAATAACAAGATTTCTCCTCTAAAATAATATTCGGCCACGTTCGGATATATGGCTCGATCGGTTCTTCACTCCGGCGGCACACACATGCTCTGTATATATGTCTTCCAAACATGGATGAATTTCTTCATCTCTCTTCTATCTTTCCGGTGCCTTTCTTTCTCTCAGGCTCTCTCCTCCAGCCTCTATTTCTTTCTCTCGGAGCTGTGCTTTGAGGCAGCAGCAAGAGCGTCCTATTTATAGCAGGCGATCGTCGGTCGTAGTCTAAAATATCTGAGACGTGGTGACCTTGGAGCTGATCGTTGGAGGTGGTAAAGGTCGATGGCCGACGTCTCCATGTATAAGCAAAAGGACATTTGCTGCTGTCTGGTGACACGCAGTCCAGACTTGTGTTTCGTAGCCTCTGGGATGCTGCCAGCACATGCATGCATCTGTCCATGCCGGGAAAATATCTGCCGACTGCCATTTACTTTGGTCAACACAACCCATCTCCATGCACGTACTATGAAGCCACATTGCTCTCTCTCCAAATATCCTGATCACATGCATGTACTGCATGCATGCATGCATGAAAATCTCAGCACGATCCTAACTCTCTCTAATGCTTACTTAGCCAAGAAACGTTCTGAATAATGCAAACTACTACGTACTATGAATTTGTGTGAAGTTATTTCCCTATCATTTTTCTTCCATGCAGAATTTATCTGTCTAATATATTTCTTTGAAACAATGGTATAGCATAACATATTTACTTAATTATTTATTTAAAAAGAAAATATGTATTTAATTGTCAACTTAATTTAAAACGATAACCCCAAATTTTGGGTTATTACAGAATCCATCAAAAAATAATCCCAACGGGATGGTAAAGGAGATAGGTAAAGAGAAGAAGATGCATTCCAAGGAGACACGGGAGACACAAAGGAAGGAAACAGATAAGGCGTTGGGCGGCCAAGGCGCCTGCACTACCGGCGCTGGCTGCATCATTCACTGCTGGCCGGGGATGAGACCAGGACTCTAGGAGAGAAACACCTGTGGCGGCTAGGTTGTCCTCGCGTGGGG
>NW_025241667.1:0-3283 GCF_018294505.1 Triticum aestivum
TAGTCAGCATGGTCGTGGGCCTCAATGTCTTCATCGGCCACTACTGGGCGCGGCCATCCTAACTTTGGGTCTCGTTGGGATCGTAGGCAGCGCCACGCTCACCCTCATAGATGACATTCTCCATGAACTAGTTGTAGAAGGGGTCGTCGACCGTTGGTGCTGGTGTTAGCATTTCATCGAACAGGACGCGAGGTGACGACATGGTGCCCATAGACGGCGGTCGTGCTTGCTTTCTTTGCATCTCGAGGAACGGCCGGCCGCCGCTGTCACACCACGATGTGAAGTTGAGGTCGATGACGGCCAAGGGGCGCGGGGTGGACGGCGCGATCACTCCCACGTCCGGCGACCCCGAAAAACGGGTCTGGCATTCGTACCTTGCCGGAGAAAAAACGGGCGACAAAGGCGCGATCGGCGAGGGGCGGTGCGGAGGCCTGGCGGCCGATGAGCCTGTGCTCGCCGGGCCGACGGGCGCTACAGAGAAATCCGCCAGACGGCAAATCCCAAGCATGAGGAGGGTGTGCGCTTTATTGACGATTTCCTCCTTCTTGCCGACCTCAGCCTTGCGCCGCTCGGCCTCCAACGCAGCGCGCTCGGCGGCGAACTTGGCCGCGGCGTTCATGCCCTTTACAACCGCCCTCCGGTTCCTCCTCTTCGTCGATTCCGCGTCCATCTTTGCGAGCTCCGCCGGCATGCATTCCGGCCGCTTCTTCTTCAGACCCTTGGCCGCCTTCTTCTTCACCTTTCCGAGTGGGTCGACGGCCTAGCCGCCGGAACTCGGCGGGGCATCGGCCATGGGCGGGAGGGTGGCGGGCGGGACGTGGGGGGGTTTGGGGGAAAATGGCGCGAAATGGGGCGCCGGGCTGGTGCTTTGTGCCACCGACGGGCGGGCCAAGGGAGGACAAGCGCGCGCGTCCCTACGTCCGCCCGCTGTCCGTTTCACCTTAAAAGCGGCCCAAACTTTGGCCGGGATGGGTCGAAAGGAAACATAGAAAGGACAAAAATCCGTTTGCGCCCGCACGTTGGGCCGTCTGATTTGTCTGTTTTGCTCCAAACGGACGAACCCGAACAGGATAGGGTCACGCGCTGGAGTTGGCCTTAAGTGACAGAAGAGATTGACTACTTAGCCTAAGTTGGTGACGGGTGCAAACTGGGTGCAAAAGGAACGAAAACGACAAACCAAGCAGAATCGTGCGTGTTTCAGAAAATATTACATCTCCCAATCAATGTGTGTTAGCGGCCGCCTCCTCCTTCTCCTACACAAAAAGCTAGGGTTTTTGCCTCCCGCCGCCGCCGCTGCGGGTCCGCCTCCTCTCCGATGGTCTTAGGGCCATGGGGGCGCAGTGGATCTCGGCAAGGGTCGGCGGGAGGGTTCCGTTTTTAATTGTTTCTTTCGGTTTTGCTAGGGTTTGTGTCCTGTTCAGGAAAACGAGACGGCGGCGGCTCCCTGAAGATGGAATAAAGGTCTCTCCGCCTAGCCCCCGTTCCGGCGATGTGTCTAGCATCGTTGGTGGGCGTGTGGAGGTGTGTCTCCGACGGATCTATCTTTGGTGGATTTGCTCGGATGTCGTCGTTGTTCGTCTACGTTCGTGTGTCGTCGGATTGGATTTTTCTGATCTACGTTATTCTTCATCTGCGGCGGTTGCTATTCTGGTGCGCTGGTCCTACGGGGCCTTAGCACGACGACTTCTCGACTGTCTACTACAACAAGTTGTGCCTGACTCCGGCGATGGAGGGGCGATGACGGCGGCGCGCCTTCGGCTCGCTTCAGTGCTGGTAGTTGTCGCTAGGTGGTCCACGGATCTGGATGTAATTTCTATTATTTCTGGTATTCGTTGTACTGCCATGATTGAAGATGAATAGATCGGAAATTTTCTCGCAAAAAAAAAATCAATCTGTGTTAGCAACATGTGCGAAAGGAGCTTAGATTAAACGTTTTTTTTAGTATTTTGCCCTTAAAATGTACACATTTATTATGTTGCCCCACCTAGGAATTCTTGTCAAGCTCCCCCAGTGCTCCCAATAATACACTGGTTTTGAGCCCTGAAATATTAAACCAATTAAGCAGGGTCTAAGCGAGGAAAGACTGATTAGCCTCTGTTCTCAATTGTAAGGCTCCTACTAGTTGGCAATTCTCTTACTGAAGTTTGGACATCTGGGCACTTCAATTTGTTCATCTGGAAACCAATGTACGCGTAAAAAAAACAAATCTGCTCTTTGTGTGGAAAAAAAAAGGTGCTATCTATGCACAGAAAATGGCCTTGGAAACCTTATGTAGGCCAAAAAAATCTGTTAATTACTGGGATATACAGACTTGGAATCCAAACCCAAATATAGTTGTATAGAAAATTGCTGAATAATTAGCATACAAAGAATTACCTTCTTATCCAGGGATATAGAAGGAAATTTCAGAAAAGGAGTGTGCAGTCATGCTTGCACATGGTGCTGCTGACTCCACATGCACTTCCAGATTACAAGACCATATATATAACATAATGCACACAGGATTCAAGGGAAGAAATTTTGTACCTCTTCTTCGTTTGTCCCCTCCTGTGGGCTAAAATAGACACCAATTGCTTCAATAAATTCTCTACCATTGGCAAAGAAGCCAACGATGACAGCATCTCTCTGACGTGGACTTTGGAAGCGAGTCCCCCCTCCTTGTCCATATGGTCCATAGCTACTGGCATTGGTGACAAATAAAAGTGACGATACAACATCTGAATGGTCAGGACTCGGACCAACTGTTCCAGAAATTTCCATCAGAAATTCTGAATCCCCGAGAAGAATCTACAAGTGAAGAAATTTGGTTATCACACTAGCTATTTGTACATGTTCTCGGAAAAAAAGCTATTTGTACATGGTAATATAGTTAATATGGATTGACACAGGCGATAGAAACGGCGCATATTTATGCTGCCTATTTCAGAGGCAAACATTCTCCACTAGAGTTGTTTTTTTTCTATTCCCTCCGTTCACAAATATAAGATGTCCTAATTTTTTTGTGAATCGGATGACTATAGACACGTTTTGTGTGTTTGTTCACTCATTTCAGTCAGTATGTAGTCCATATTGAAATATCCAAAACATATTATATTTGTTACAGAGGGAGTGTTTTGTAAGCTGATACGTTCGATCTTGATGCATGTCATCTTAACTTGTTCACTAAAATTATGGTTCTATGCATCCGAGGATGGAGTGCTTGATAGGTTTTGCCTTCCTTTCCAAGAAAAAGATAATTGATGCAGTACCCAAATTAACTATTAGTCGCATGATTTAACTCCAG
>NW_025241668.1:0-3282 GCF_018294505.1 Triticum aestivum
ACATGTACCTTTAGATGATTTGGAATGATGAGGGATGATTAGAGGATAAATTGAGAAGTGATGAGGGGTGGTGATTACAGACTAGAGGTTAAAATAATTCAGAAATTTGAAAATAAAAAAATCAAAAAAAAATTCAAAAAAAAATCATAAAATTTCCTTTAGTCCAGGTTGGTGTTACCTCTCCGACAATCGGAGTGAAAAATCCTAATCTCGAAATACGCCAACCCAACATGTACCTTTGGAGACACCTGTAGAGTACCTTTATAATCACCAAGTTACGTTGTGACGTTTGGTAGCACACAAAGTGTTCCTCCGGCAAACGGGAGTTGCATAATCTCAGTCACAGGAACATGTATAAGTCATGAAGAAAGCAATAGCAACATACTAAATGATCGGGTGCTAAGCTAATGGAATGGGTCATGTCAATCACATCATTCTCCTAATGATGTGATCCCGTTAATCAAATGACAACACATGTCTATGGTTAGGAAACATAACCATCTTTGATTCAACGAGCTAGTCAAGTAGAGGCATACTAGTGACATACTGTTTGTCTATATATTCACACATGTATTATGTTTCCAGTTAATACAATTCTAGCATGAATAATAAACATTTATCATGATATAAGGAAATAAATAATAACTTTATTATTGCCTCTAGGGCATATTTCCTTCAGTCTTCCACTTGCACTAGAGTCAATAATCTAGTTCACATCGCCATGTGATTTAACATCAATAGATCACATCACCATGTGATTAACACCCATATATAGTTCACATCATCATGTGACCAACACCCAAAGGGTTTACTAGATTCAATAATCTAGTTCACATCGCTATGTGATTAACGCCCAAAGAGTACTAAGGTGTGATCATGTTTTGCTTGTGAGAGAAGTTTAGTCAACGGGTCTGCCACATTCAGATCCGTAAGTATTTTGCAAATTTCTATGTCAACAATGCTCTGCACGGATCTACTCTAGCT
Organism: Triticum aestivum; assembly: GCF_018294505.1. NCBI lineage: Eukaryota > Viridiplantae > Streptophyta > Magnoliopsida > Poales > Poaceae > Triticum > Triticum aestivum. The sequence goes on from NW_025241668.1 coordinate 985, forward strand.
AATTGCTCCCACTTTCAATATGTATCCAGATTGAGACTTAGAGTCATCTAGATTAGTGTCAAAACTTGCATTGATGTAACCCTTTACGACGAACCTTTTTGTCACCTCCATAATCGAGAAACATATCCTTATTCCACTAAGGATAATTTTGACCGCTGTCCAGTGATCTACTCCTAGATCACTATTGTACTCCCTTGCCAAAAACAGTGTAGGGTATACAATAGATCTGATACACAGCATGACATACTTTATAGAACCTAACATGGACTACTACAGAGACAGAAATACAATCACCTAGATAAAACGAAACAGCCTCCATGAGGTAGGAAATGGAAACATGGTGCACAGTAGAGGACGACCATTATACAGACAGGAACCAAGTTCCAGCAAGTACTCCCCAGATCCAGAACGACAATTTTCTTGGGTGGCCTAATCCATTGAACCGTTAGACCATACAAGCAATTAGGACCAAAGACTAACCATATAATAACACCATAAATACATCATATCGACTCGTCCATACAAGCAGGTAACAAGATTTCCAAGGAATGCTGGAGGAGGAGTACGAGGAGAGGGACCTCACTGGGCAGATGAAGGTTAGGGATGTAGTCGTTGCCGGCACCAGCAACAGAAAGTCAGGGACGTCGTCAGCGCCAGAAGCTGGGGTCGAAGGCCCTCCATCTCCCGCGCGTCCCGCTGGTCCTGCTTGGGCCGTCGCTGTGGCAGGGAGGGAGGGGTTTGGCGGGTGCACGATGGGCGGACGGAATTGGGTGGCGCGTCGAGGGGTCTAGGTGGGTGCGGTTGGCCGGCGTCAAGGGGTGGGCGGCGAGGAAGGAATGCCGGCGGCGGTGGCGGCTTCGGGAAGAAGGAAATGGGATGGAGGAGGTACATCCAAGGAGGAGCAGAGCAGTAATGGAGAAGTGCGGCGGGCAGCACAAGGGATGGGAGGGGATCGAGGGGACCTGAGCAGTAATGGGTGGGATGCGCTATAGCATCATCTCAAGGAGGTGGTCACTAGAAGACATCCGACAGCAGCTCTGGTGGACTGCCGGCAGCATCAACCCGGGCAGGCGACCACCATTTCTTCCTCGCCTCCTCGCTGCCATTCCTGCGGCACAGTGAGCTCCTCCTGCCTGCTGCGACAGTCACCGACAAACTCACCCGTCGATCTGGATAGTCCTGCAAGATTTAAAGAAGTCCTTGACGTTCTTAGTAAAACTAAGCACTAGTACCCCTAGAAAAATAAGAATGGGTAATAAAATGGTTAAATCAATGAGTGCCAGAATCATACTACAACTTATATCACAACATGCTAGTCAAGACACCAAGTGTGGCCTTCCTGGTTAAAGCAACTAGTATATTCACAACATGTAATGTATAGTTGCAACCATGTGAACAAAGCATACAAAACATAAACATTGGTTGATGAGTGTTAGGGAAATATATCAAACCTATAAAACTTGAGTTAACGATTTGTAAGTTGAGATGTATAAATGGATTCTAAAGTTGTGCTAATTCCAATTAGAGTTACTACAATCATACAAACCATGAAATGTAAATAAATCTATCAGACTTATTACAATCATACAAAACATCAAAATTAAAGTAATCTGTCATTTGCCAAAAGAAAACCTTGCACGGATATAGCAATTGAGGATCGAGATGGCAGCGACAACCACACACAAAATTTGAATACCTAACCACTTGACATATAATTTATCCCCCACCAAAATCACACCAATGACAACACAAATTTAGAAAACATGCATTCATGCCTAGCTATTTATTACTAATAAGAACAAAATTTAGTGAACTGAATTTCTATCTACTACATAAGTGTGTGCTTTATGTACTGCCTATGCACACATCCAATTCAACGGGGAAAAAGAAACATTTTTTCACAAGAATAAAGATGGAGGAATGGAGGAGAGAGAGCTCACAACAGCCGTTGGTGGGGAAGCAAGAATTGTGGCTGTGGCGCGGTGAGCTCCTCCCGTCGGCTGCGACGGTCACCGATGAACCCACACCGACCGATCTGGATAGTCCTGCAAGATTTTTAAGAAATAAATCCTTAGCATTCTTAGTAAAATTGAGCACTAGTACCCACACAAATAAGAATGGGTAATAAAATGATGAAATGATTAAAACAACAGTGCCAGGATCTACATGCTAGTCAAGAAACCAAGTGCGGCCTTTCTGGTTAGAGCGACTAGTATATTGACGACATGTAATATACAGTTGCAAACCATGTGAACAAAAGCATACAAGACATAAGCATTGGTTGATGAGTGTTAGGAA
>NW_025241669.1:0-3282 GCF_018294505.1 Triticum aestivum
ATATCTCTCAACTCGGGTATTTGCTTGAAATATTAACTTCAACTCCTGGAACATCTCACATAGTCCATGACGTTCAAAACGTCTTTGAAGTCCCGATTCTAAGCCGTTAAGCATGGTGCACTAAACTATCAAGTAGTCATCATATTGAGCTAGCCAAACGTTCATAACATCTGCATCTGCTCCTGCAATAGGTCTGTCACCTAGTGGTGCATTAAGGACATAATTCTTCTGTGCAGCAATGAGGATAAACCTCAAATCACGGATCCAATCCGCATCATTGCTACCAACATCTTTCAACACAATTTTCTCTAGGAACATATCAAAATAAACATATGAAAGCAACAATGCAAGCTATTGATCTACAACATAATTTGCAAAATACTACCAGGACTAAGTTCATGATAAATTTAAGTTCAATTAATCATATTACTTAAGAACTCCCACTTAGATAGACATCCCTCTAATCCTCTAAGTGATTACGTGATCCATATCAACTACACCATGTCCGATCGTCACGTGAGATGGAGTAGTTTTCAACAGTGAACATCAATATGTTGATCATATCTACTATATGATTCACGCTCGACCTTTCGGTCTTCGTGTTCCGAGGCCATATCTGTTATATGCTAGGCTCGTCAAGTTTAACCTGAGTATTCCGCGTGTGCAACTGTTTTGCACCCGTTGTATTTGAATGTAGAGTCTATCACACCCGATCATCACGTGGTGTCTCAGCACGAAGAACTTTCGCAACGGTGCATACTCAGGGAGAACACTTCTTGATAATTTAGTGAGAGATCATCTTAAAATGCTACCGTCAAACTAAGCAAAATAAGATGTATAAAAGATAAACATCACATGCAATCAATATAAGTGATATGATATGGTCATCATCATCTTGTGCTTGTGATCTCCATCTCCAAAGTACTGTCATGATCTCTATCGTTACCGGCACGACACCATGATCTTCATCATCTTGATCTATATCAATGTGTCTTCACCTGGTCGTCTCGCCAACTATTGCTCTTGCAACTATTGCTACCGTATAGTGATAAAGTAAAGCAATTATTTGGCACTTGCATCTTATGCAACAAAGAGACAACCATAGGGATTCTGCCAGTTGCCGATAACTTCAACAAAACATGATCATCTCATATAACAACTTATATCTCATCACGTCTTGACCATATCACGGTTTATATTGGATGCTCATACATATTGGCTCCTACATATTATACGAAGATATTTATTAGTCAAACTGCATAACAACATACGTTGTTCCCTTTGTCATCGGTACGTTACTTGCCCGAGATTCGATCGTCGGTATCTCAATACCTAGTTCAATCTCGTTACTGGCAAGTCTCTTTACTCGTTACGTAATGCATCATCCCGCAACTAACTCATTAGTCACATTGCTTGCAAGGCTGATAATGATGTGCATTACTGAGAGGGCCCAGAGATACCTCTCCGACAATCGGAGTGACAAATCCTAATCTCGAAATATGCCAACCCAACATGTACCTTCGGTGACACCTCTAGAGCTCCTTTATAATCACCCAGTTACGTTGTGACGTTTGGTAGCACACAAAGTGTTCCTCCGGTAAACGGGAGTTGCATAATGTCATAGCTGTAGGAACATGTATAAGTCATGAAGTAAGCAATAGCAACAGACTAAACGATCAAGTGCTAAGCTAACGGAATGGGTCATGTCAATCACATCATTCTACTAATGATGTGATCCCGTTAATCAAATGACAACTCATGCCTATGGTTAGGAAACATAACCATCTTTGATTAATGAGCTAGTCTAGTAGAGGCATACTAGTAACAATATGTTTGTCTATGTATTCACACATGTATCATGTTTCCGGTTAATACAATTCTAGCATGAATAATAAACATTTATCATGATATCAGGAAATAAATAATAACTTTATTATTGCCTCTAGGGCATATTTCCTTCAGTGTCCCACTTGCACTAGAGTCAATAATCTAGTTCACATCGCCATGTGATTTAACACCAATATTCATATCTGTATATGATTAACACCCATAGTTCACATCGTCATGTGACAACACCCAAAGGGTTTACTAGATTCAATAATCTAGTTCACATCACTATGTGATTAACACCCAAAGTGTACTAAGGTGTGATCATGTTTTGCTCGTGAGAGAAGCTTAGTCAACGGGTCTGTCACATTTAGAGCCGTATGTATTTTGCAAATATTCTATGTCTACAATGCTCTGCATGGAGCTACTCTAGCTAATTGCTCCCACTTTCAGTATGTATCCAGATTGAGACTTAGAGTCATATGGATTGGTGTAAATTCTTGCATCGTTGTAACTTTTTACGACGAGCTCTTTTATCACTTCCATTATCGAGAAATATTTCCTTAGTCCTCACTAAGGATATTCTTGACCGCTGTCCAGTGATCTACTCTTAGATCAAAATTGTACTCCCTTGCCAAACTCAGAGCAAGGTATACAATAGGTCTGGTACACAGCATAGCATACTTTATAGAACCTATGACTGAGGCATAGGGTTTTGAGTCTTTTCATTCTCTTTCTATTTTCTGTCATAGTCGGGTTTTGAGTCTTACTCAACTTCACACCTTTGCAATACAGGCAAGAACTCTTTCTTTGACTGTTCCATTTTCAACTACTTCAAAAACTTGACAAGGTATGTACTTATTGAAAACTTATCAAGCGTCTTGATCTATCTCAATAGATCTTGATGCTCAATATGTAAGTAGCTTTACCGAGGTCTTTCGTCGAAAAACTTTTATTCAAGTATCCCTTTATGCTATCCAGAAATTCTATATCATTTCCAATTGATAATATGTCATCTACATATAATATCAGAAATGCTACAGAGCTCCCACTCACTTTCTTGTAAATACAGTCTTCTCCAAAAGTCTGTATAAAACCATATGCTTTGATCACACTATCAAAACATTTATTCCAACTCCGAGATGCTTGCACCAGTCCATAAATGGATCAATGGAGCTTGCACACTTTGTTAGCACTTTTTGGATCGAAAAAACCTTCCGGCTGCATCATATACAACTCTTCTTCCAGAAATCCATTCAGGAATGCAGTTTTGACATCCATTTGCCAAATTTCATAATCATAAAATGCGGCAATTGCTAACATGATTCGGACAAACTTAAGCATCGCTACGGGTGAGGAAGTCTCATCGTAGTCAACCCCTTGAACTTGTCAAAAACCTTTTGCAACAAGTCGAGCTTTGTAGGCAGTTACCTTACCATCACCATCAGTCTTCTT
>NW_025241670.1:0-3282 GCF_018294505.1 Triticum aestivum
TTTTCTTTTATCTTATTACTGAAGTGTATGTACCAGAGGTCTGGTCTGTGTTTTTCCTAGTGCAACTTTTGAGGGATGCCCCTTGTGGGTCCCAAAGAATAATAATGCTACAATATATTCTAATTCATGTTGAGGCTTCTTTTCTTTCTCCAAGGCTATATTTTGTGTCTTGCTGGAACATCTGTACATTCTAATTCCCCTGCAAATTGCCTATGCTTTTCCGGCATCATCTTCTCTCATCTGGATCTGTCTGTCTAGTGCCTCTGGTGTTATATGTTCTTTAGGTTCTTGTGCCTTCCTTGCATAGTGCTTCCTCTGTCCGAAAAAGATTGTCCCAAACTTGTCCTTCGAATGGATGTATCTAGTAAAAATTAGTTAATCTCAACACCTCTTAAATTTGGGAGAATAACTACATAGTTGATATCACAAGAAAACATCAAGCTCACAAATTCTGTGTAGTAATATGATCTGACCGTAGGGCGCACAAATTTTCATGGTGAAAGGAGAACAGAGGAGCTGGTGGCGAAAAAACCGCTCTCAAAGCACTTCGGAGACTTGATTTTGTTTTTTGGGCACGAGCTCCTTGTAGGTCCTTTTATCATGGAAATATGTATGATCCTAGCGCACTCAAGCATCTTGCATGTCAAAAAAAGTTTATTTTGCTATTTTTATTTATTTTACTGTTCATTGGGAGGCTGGGCTCATTTGTGGATTACCATATCTTTTGAGACTTCTTTTGATTGAATGAATTTTGTAGGATTTTGGAGGAAATGAAATGTTATGAAATGAAACATTTGGCTCCATTGCTGTTAGTGGAGCACTTGCTGAATCTAGCTCGAAAGAGTCGATCTCACATGGAGTGGCGGCACAGCGCACATTTGCAACACACTATGCATGTACTCCCTCGATATCAAAATATAAGACATTTTTTAGGCATCAATATATAAGACCTTTTTTTTAGCTAGTTAACCTAAAAAACATCATATATTTTGATACAGATGTAGTATTTTTTTAACAATGGAAATGACGGCGCATTTGCAGCACAAAAGTCACGTAGGGTATCCATTCTTGTATTTATTTCCTTTCCTTTTATTCTTCCTTTTAACACAGGTTGATTTGTTCATATATTTTCTTACCACTACTGATATCCAACAAATGGTTCAAAAAGTATTTTATTTTTATCAGTATTAGTTTTCTATTCCACCACCATTTTGATATCATTCCAGTAGTGGGTGATGTTGTGTTGTACTATTGTAACATTTCCACTTCTTCCTTCAAAAGTGAAACATTTAATACGAGCAACAAAATATTTTCAAATTGAATGTACCACATTGAACATCCTTCAATTTTTTTCATTTTCTTTTGCAAAAATGATCAGATATATTACAAAAATTCACCGCAAGTACAATGCATATCGCACAACAACATGAACAAAACCTTTAGTCCCAAACAAGTTGAGACTAGTAGAATGCCCGTGCGTTGTCATGGCTTCTGAAATATTTTCCCAAAGTTATATGAAGATAATGATGGCTTCTGAAATATTTTCCTGAAGTTATATGAAGATAATGCATGCTAAATTTCACAGGTAGAGATATAACACGAACACAATTGCATAATAATTAAAATCCACATCGCTTGTAATGTAAACTGATAACAAAATGGCAAATTGACAATGTATACATATAAAGTGATGATTTAATTAAACATTTATTAGAAATTATTGAGATCTACTTGATGCGCTTAAAAAATTCTTGCAGAATATTGGGAAAGTTGTCTTTAGCTTCATTCACATGATGTTTGAGCAAGTATAATAAAAACTGCTTCCTCATCTTATAGCCATCCTGCAAAAGCAATATATATAGTTGGCATGAATACTTTACGTGGAAGGTCTAAAAACATGTGTAACAGTACCACGCAGACCGACTTCGCCAAGTCTTTACCATTCCACAAGAGCATAAAATGAAAAACAAAATAGTCAGAAAAATCTCTGCAGTTTCCTAAATTGTTATTATATTAAATATGGTGATAACAAAAAATGTTTGTATTCTGGATTTATTACCCATCAACGCTTGTTGGAATACCCTTATGAAATAAACTTTTCCATTTTGATATATCAGAATGCCATCCTGGTTGCATTATTTCAAGTGCTTCTTTGAATTCCCTCGCAAAACTTTTTAGTTTCACTAAGTGTCTTAGATTTCATCTCTGACAATTGTATTGTATGAATAGGCTCCAAAATAGATACACGACGTGCCTCTTTCTCGATGACATACAAGATGTATCGACCGATAGATTCATATGGAAGATAAATCTACAAGTGGTAGCTATTAGAAACAAGAATAAACCATGCCAAACAATGGACAAAAGACCTTATTTACCATGTTGCACAATGAGATGTTGTTGTCTATCCCAGACCAGCTATCAAACAAAGTTGCCAACATCTAAATAGTTTCCCTATCGCAAGACTTTTGATCTCGGGTTGAATCCCGCATCATGGACTGAGTAGAAAACTATTTAGAAACATGTCGATACTAATGGTATTGAACGAAGAATTATGATAACTTACACAATATTGTAGATCCATGTAGTGTATAGGAGGGTTTGTGAACAATACTCCCTCGTTACATGCCAGTATATGCACGGCGATGTTGAAATAATCATTGTCCATAGACCTCTCCATGTTAAGTATGCCCTGGAGTTTTTTGAGAGTTAAGTGGAAGGGGTGTCGAGCTTCGGACCCATTCCTTTCTGAAAATTGGACGGTAAGTATAATAACAATGTATACTGGCACATTACATATTGATAAATGATACTTACTCCAAACGCTTGGCATCATTGATCGACATGATGTAGTTGCAGAGGCCGACAAGTAGTTCACATTGATCTGTGGGCATGATGGGGACTGGGGTAAGACGTTTGTCCTTGACTCTATCAGGTGGATTCTCCAGGAGCTCAAGATCAGAAGATAGACTTCCTTCATTGTCAGATTGATGGTATATCAGACATCCTTTTAGCTTATTCAGTTCTGAGTCAAGCAAAACGACAACTAATTTTTGCCAAAAGTGTTTAATATCCTCCTACAAAATATAAAAAAACAAAATTTGGTACAATACTTTGAGATAAAATAATAAGATAATGTATATAAATGAAATACCTGGGTGAATTGATCTGATAGTGCATCTAATGTCCAATATTCCATATAATTTAGCATAAACAGTCCACATGACACCCTATAATATTATAAAATAATGCTTTAGAATATCACCCAGATGAATTAAATAA
>NW_025241671.1:0-3282 GCF_018294505.1 Triticum aestivum
GCCGTGGTGCTAGTTCAACAACGAATATGGAAAGTGTTAGTGTACATCAAACTGTGAGAGTACATATAAAGGAGCATGCAACTGCAACTTGACTCGGTCAGGTACCATCTTGGTGTTGATGCTCATGAGGTTCATCTGATCTTGCCAAGTCCTGTTGTGTCAGCAGTGCTTCGGAAGTAGTGTTAGGTGTGAAGGCAGCTTGCGAACTGGCCAGTTCTGGAGCAAACGAACGAGTAACTAGTTGAGATGCTGGTACAGTTGAAGCGGATGCTGCAGCTGGTGGAGCAGGTTATACTATGTTTTTAGATTTAGCCGGTGGACTTGGACCTTCTACTGCACTATAAGTACCAGCAGAATCTCGACAACAGATCCTTTTCCGTTTCACCCGATGAGTAACAACACTCCCTACTATATTATTTTCCTTGCTCTTTTTTGACTTTGCCATGTCAAGTTGTACCCAGAACACAAAAGAATAAAATCACTCTTCAGAACTCATTGATGTATGATACAGACAAGCAATACTTTGATGTAAGACAACCATATGAGGATGGAATATGTAAGAAAAACATGACTGCATGACATATTCACACCTACGATGTGCAAAGTAAGCCGAAGGATTTTCAAGAAATAGAAGTCATGCAAGTTAGACACCATATAAAAGATGCAACCAACATTACTCTTCCAAGTTAAAAGTGTCTTGTCATAAGTGGCAATTCGAAAAATTAGAAGCAGTACAACGTAGAAATCAATGCAAGATGCAACCACTATCAAACTGCCATGTTAAACGCGTCCAATCATGAGTGACTGATGCGGGATACACAACAACAGTACTTTGATGTAAGAACATGGTATGATAGATAGATGCAGTGTATTCTAGACACAGAAAGCCATGTCATATGCACATGTAAAATGTATAAACTTAGCAGGTGCACTTTAATCAAAATAGAAGAAATACAGGCTAGACAACATATGCAACATGAAACCAATTATCACACTATCAACTTAGAGCAAGCACCTGCGATGGTGGAGTATGGGAGATGAACTCATCATGTAGACCTGGGACTTCAACTTCATTAGTAGTAGAAGTGGAAAATCTAGAGAGTCTCTGTTTGCGTCGGTGCGGAGGACCACCAACATCCCCTAACTTACTATTTTCCTTCCTATTTTTTGATATTACCTTATGAAGTCAAAACCACAAGAAGATGAATACAATTAGCTCTGCATAACTGGTTGATGCATGATACAGACGAACACTACTTTGATGTAAGGCAAGCACATGATAGGAGGATGGAATATATACAAAAAAAAGACAGCGTTTCATATTCACACGTATGATAGGAGGATGGAATATGTATGAAAAAACAGTAAGCGGAAGGCATTTCAACAAAATTAGAAGAAATGAAAGCTAGGGACCATATGAACATGCAACCGATATCACTCTATCAGGTAAAAAGTGTCTCGTCGCAAGTGCCATTTCAAGAAATTAGAAGCAGTACAAGCTAGAAGACAATGCAAGATGCAACCTACATCACAGTCCCAAGTTAAATGTGTCTTATGGGTAGGTGATCGTTGCATGTATAAGTTGTAAGCTATGCAGATGCTATTCTACATAATCAGAAGCAATACATACTAGACATCATACGGAAAACGCAACCACATATAGCAGTTCCAAGTAAGAGCAAGCACCTGTGATGGTGGAGTAGGGGAGATGTGCTCATCATGTACACGTATGTTCTAGAAACAGGAACACATGTCATATTCACAGGCATCATGTGTAAAGTAAGCAGATGCAATTCAAGTTAGAAGCAATACAAGGTAGACATCATACGCAACATGCAACCACATATAATAGTGCCATGTTAGAGCAAGCACCTATGATGGTGGAGTAGGGGAGATGTGCTCATCATCTACACAGCTACGTTCACTGTCCAGCTTTGTGTTGTCTTGCGAATCTTGTTGGGAGGATGGCAGAGTAGAATCTGTAGAGACCCCCTGTTTGAGTTGCTCCGAAGGACCACCATCACCCACTGCCAGACTAATTTCCTTCACCTATAATGATTTTGCATTGTGAAGTCAAACCGATAAGAAAAAGGAACAAAATTCGCTCTTCAGAACTCATTCATGCATGATACTGACGAACACTACTCGGATGAAAGGCAAACACATGATTCGAGGATGGAATATGTATGAAAAACAGGATGGTTTGACATATTCACACCTATGATGTGGTAACTAAGCAGAAGGCATTTCAACAAATTAGAAGCACTGCAAGCTAGACACCATATGAAAGATGCAACCAATATCACTCTGCCAACTTCAAACTGTATGGCGTTCCAACAAATTAGAAGCAGTACAAGCTAGAAATCATGTGCAAGACATAACCAATATCACAGTGGCGACTTAAAGGTGCCTTATCATAAGTGACTGATGCGGGATATGCAAGAATAGTAGTCTGATGTAGAAACAAGAACACATGTCATATTCACAGGCATTATGTGTAAAGTAAGCAGATGCAATTCAACAAAGTTAGAAGCAATACAAGCTAGACATCATACGCAACATGCAACCACATATAATAGTGCCAAGTTAGAGCAAGCACCTGTAATGGTGGAGTAGGGGAGATGTGCTCATCACTTCTAGGAAAAGGGCTATAGATGGACACTAATGGCGCACCAGACATGTGGTGTGCCACTACTATATACTAATGGCGCACCATGTGTTGGTGCGCCATTAGTGTTCAAATACTAATGGCGCACCACATCCACGGTGCGCCATTAGTAACAATTTTTTTTCAAAACTATGGCGCACCAGGGGATAGTACGCCATTACTAGTTAAACTAGTAATGGCGCACCACATCCACGGTGCGCCACTAGTATTTTTTTCAAATTGTTTTTTTAAAACTAGTAATGGCACAAGGGATAGTGCGCCATTACTAGTTAAACTAGTAATGGCGCACCACATTCACGGTGCCTTTTCAGTTTTAAAAAAATAAAAGAAAATGATGGAAATGTCAAAAAAAATAAAAAAAAATAAGTTTCCCAAGTGATATGTGGTCTAGTTGTTGTGAAAATTTACAAATATGAATTTCGACTTTATTTGCAAAATCTCTCTGGAATTTGTAAAATGGGCATAACTTTTGCATATGAACTCGGATTAAAAAGTTTTTTGTATGAAAAATCATCTACTCGGAAATTTACATCCGAATTTAACGGGGGAACTTGGTTAATCATTTTCAAAATCCTCAAAAACCTAACAGAAAAAAAGTTACGGGGCTTTCAAGA
>NW_025241672.1:0-3282 GCF_018294505.1 Triticum aestivum
AGTGCTGGGTCGTAAGCCTGCAGCAACTCGTGACTATTCCTTTCATTGTAGAATAAATCATATCCATTGATAAATACTAGCCATTGCACTAAAGCAACTTTGAAAACCTTAATCATAATACTGGTTATTGATAACCATAATAAAAATCCAGCCATGTTGGCTATTAAAGATTTGAAGAATACAACCTGGTTTGAAAACCGGTTCCTGCAATATAAACCAGTATATCTATGCATGCATGCTATGATGATGTAATGATGATGCAATGTATGATGCAATATAGGATGATGTATGTGCATGATAATAGAATACTTCGATGAAACTAGCATGATAGCCACTGAAGTATCCTCACTTTCTGTAAGCCGGCTCTCACATGACCCGATCGATGTTTAAACCTGGATAAGTTCAGAAAATTTGCCTTTGGTTCCAAAACACTATTTTATATACCGGTACTACAGTGGAGACTGTTAAGTTGAACTTCCACCTAGAACTCTATGCTACACTAGTAAGCAACTTGGACAGTGGATTGGGCCTTGAACTGCAAGTTTTCTGCGAATCTAGCTTCACATAAAGCCTTGACCGATACGTGGCTACCGTGGGTCTTCCCCGCGGGTGGAGCTTATGCGTCATACTCCGAGACCTTTCATGAGTTTATTAGAGAGAACCCTACTCTCATAGATTGCAACGTTTAACAATCAGATTCATATAGGTGCGTTCTTCAAGAGATGTTCTGCAGGACGACATCTCTGCTTCAATGAGCCACTTAGAACACATTAAGATATACATCAACCTGCCATGCAGATTAGGAGAGTATTGCATCTTCATGGAGTGATTTTAATAGTAAAGATACTCTCCTCTCAGTTGACCAATAGCTTGTCTTCCACATCTAATTCACGGGATCTCCGATCACATAGACTAGGTTACCACTGTGAACAACTCATATTGTGGGTCTCATACCCATCTCCCTCAATGCATTATCTATCACATTACGTGATAGACCCTTAGTGAAAGGATCTGCTAGATTTTTAGACGTTTGGATATAATCCAATGCAAAACTCCGGAGTTTCTCATCTTCCTGACAGACTTTAACCTTCTCTGAACGTGTCTTGATGACTTCATGTTATCCTTTGAGCTGCTCACTTTCGTGATTATAGTTTGATTATCGCAGTTCATAAGGATACCCGGTACAGGTTTCTCAACAACCGGTAAGTCATTCAAGAGCCGACGAAGCCAATCTTCTTCTACTGTAGCTGTATCTAGTGCTGTGAGTTCTGCTTCCATTGTTGACCTTGTTAAGATGGTCTGTTTGCAAGACTTCCAAGAAACAGCGCCACCTCCATGAGTGAATACATAACCGCTCGTGGCCTTTATCTCATCAGCATCTGAGATCCAGTTTGAGTCACTATACCCTTCGAGCACCTTTGGGTGCCCGGTGTAGTGAATTCCATAATTCGCAGTGCCTTTCAAATAACGCAAAACTCTCTCTAGAGCTTTCCAATGCACATCTCCTGGCTTTGAGACAAACCGACTCAGTTTGCTAACAACAAAAGAGATGTCAGGTCTTGTAGCACTGGCTAAGTACATAAGCGAGCCAATAATCGGAGAATATTTCAATTGATCTCTAGCAATTCTTCGATTCTTTCGAAGTAACACAGTCGCATCATATGGTGTTGGAGAGGGCTTGTAGTCACTATAGCCAAAGCGACTCAAGATCTTTTCCACATAGTGAACTGAGATGTAATCCCACCATCATCGTCTCTCAACAACTTGATGTTCAGAATGACATCAGCCACTCCTAAATCCTTCATCTCAAAACAACGAGATAGGAAATCCTTGACCTCCTTAATAACATTCAGATTTGTTCCGAAAATCAGTATGTCGTCAACATACAAGCAAAGGATAACTCCCTCGCCCCCACCATGGCGATAGTATACACATTTGTCACCTTCGTTTACAACAAATCCTGCAGCTGTTAAAGTTCTTTCAAACTTCTCATGCCACTGTTTGGGTGCTTGCTTGAGTCCATACAAAGACTTCAGCAACTTGCACACTTTTCCTTCCTGACCATCTAGTACAAACCCATCTGGTTGTTCCATATAAATTTCCTCGTCCAACTCTCCATTTAGGAAAGCAGTCTTAACATCCATTTGATGAACGAGAAGACCATGTGAGGCAGCTAGTGAAAGTAGAACTCGAATAGTGGTCAGTCGAGCCATAGGTGAGTAAGTATCAAAGAAGTCTTCACCCTCCTTTTGGGTATAACCCTTAGCCATGAGCCGAGCCTTCTACTTTTAAATAGTACCATCACGCCTAAGCTTCTTCTTGAATACCCATTTGCATCCTATAGTTTTGCACCCATAAGGACGATCAGCTATCTCCCAAGTTTCATTCGCCAAGATAGAATCCATCTCGCTACGAACCGCTTCCTTCCAGTAGTCAACATCTTTAGATGCATAGGCCTCTGAAATAGAACTGGGAGTGTCATCTATGAGATACATAAGAAAATCATTACCAAAGGACTTTGCAGTCCTCTGTCTCTTGTTCCTAGTAGGAACTTCATTATTCTCCTCCACAGGACTTTCAAAGTGTTCCATCGAAATGGCAGGCTCAGTAATTGTAACTGGTTCCTGATTCGATGAATTAGGCATCTCCTGATTAGATGAGGTAACCATATCCTTCATGGGAAAGATATCTTCAAAGAAAGTCACATCATTCGACTCCATGATCGTACCGACATGCATGTCAGGTACCTCAGATTTTACAACCAAGAATCTATAACCAATGCTATGAAAAGCATATCCCAGGAAAACACAATCCACAGTATTTGGTCCAAGCTCGCCCTTCTTTGGAATTGGCACATTGACTTTCGCCAAACAACCCCAGGTTCGTAGATAAGAGAGCTTTATTCTTTTCTTCTCCCATTCCTCGAATGGAGTTATTTCTTTATTCTTTGTGGGAACTCGGTTTAGGACATGACATGCAGTCAATATCGCCTCCCCCACCATGCTTTGGAGAGACCCGATGTGTCTAACATGACGTTAACCAAATCAGTTAGAGTACGGTTCTTTCTTTCGGCTACCCCATTTGACTGAGGTGAATAGGGAGGCGTCCTCTCATGGATTATACCATGTTCCGCACAAAAAGCATCAAATTCATTGGAAAAATACTCTCCACCACGGTCGGACCTAAGCCTCTTGATTTTCCGATCAAGTTGGTTTTCCACTTCAGCTTTATAGATCTTGAAAAAGTTCAAAGCCTCATCCTTAGATTTCAGAAGATACACAC
>NW_025241673.1:0-3282 GCF_018294505.1 Triticum aestivum
GTTTTCTGTGATGAACTACTTTCCAGTAAGGGAGCAGGTACAGTTACCTCGTCAAGTTCTACTTTCCTCCCACTCACTTCTTTCGAGAGAAACTCCTTCTCTAGAAATGATCCATTCTTAGCAACGAATGTCTTGCCTTCGGATCTGTGATAGAAGGTGTACCCAACAGTTTCCTTTGGGTATCATATGAAGTCATATTTCTCCGATTTGGGTTCGAGCTTATCAGGTTGAAGCTTTTTCACATAAGCATCGCAGCCCCAAACTTTAAGAAACGACAACTTTGGTTTCTTGCCAAACCACAGTTCATAAGGCGTCGTCTCAACGGATTTTGATGGTGCCCTATTTAACGTGAATGCAGCTGTCTTTAATGCATAACCCCAAAACGATAGTGGTAAATCGGTAAGAAACATCATAGGTTGCACCATATCCAATAAAGTACAATTATGACGTTCGGACACACCATTGTGGTGTTCCAGGTGGCATGAGTAGTGAAAGTATTTCACATTGTTTTTTAACTGAAGGCCAAACTCGTAACTCAAATACTCTTCTCTACGATCAGATCGTAGAAACTTTATTTTCTTGTTACGATGATTTTTCACTTCACTCTGAAATTCTTTGAACTTTTCAAATGTTTCAGACTTGTGTTTCATTAAGTAGATATACTCATATCTGCTCAAATCATCTGTGAAGATCTGAAAATAATGATACTTGCCACGAGCATCAACACTCATTGGATTGCATACATCGGTATGTATTATTTCCAATAAGTCAGTAGCACGTTCCATTGTTCTGGAGAACGGAGTTTTAGTCATCTTGCCCAAAAGGCACGGTTCGCAAGCATCAAATGATTCATAACCAAGTGATTCCGAAAATCCATCTTTATGGAGTATCTTCATGCGCTTTACACCAATATGACCCAAACGGCAGTGCCACAAATAAGTTGCACTATCATTATTAACTTTGCATCTTTTGGTTTCAATATTATGAATATGTGTATCACTACGATCGAGATCCAATGAACCATTTTTCATTGGGTGTGTAACCATATAAGGTTTTATTCATGTAAACAGAACAACAGTTTATTCTCTTACTTAAATGAATAACCGTATTGCAATAAACATGATCAAATCATATTCATGCTCAACGCCAACACCAAATAACACTTATTTAGTTTTAACACTAATCCCGAAAGTATAGGGAGTGTGCGATGATGATCATATTAATCTTGGAACTACTTCCAACACTCATCGTCACTTCCCCTTCAACTAGTCTTTGTTTATTCTGCAACTCCCGTTTCGAGTTTACTAATCTTAGCAACTGAACTAGTACCTAATACTAAGGGGTTTGCTATAAACACTAGTAAAGTACACATCAATAACATGTATATCAAATATACTTATGTTCACTTTGACATCCTTCTTATCCGCCAATCACTTGGGGTAGTTCCGCTTCCAGTGACCAATCCCTTTGTAGTAGAAGCACTTAGTCTCAGGCTTTAGGACCAGACTTGGGCTTCTTCACTTGAGCAGCAACTCGCTTGCCGTTCTTCTTGAAGTTCCCCTTCTTCCCTTTGCCCTTTTCTTGAAACTAGTGGTCTCTGTCTACCATCAACACTTGATGTTTTTCTTGATTTCTACCTTCGTCGATTTTAGCATCACGAAGAGCTCGGGAATTGTTTACGTCATCCCTTGCATTATAGTTCATCACGAAGTTCTACTAACTTGGTGGTGGTGACTAGAGAATTCTGTCAATCACTATCTTATCTGGAAGATTATCTCCCACTTGATTCAAGCGATTGAAGTACCCAGACAATCTAAGTACATGCTCACTAGTTGAGCGATTCTCCTCCATCTTTTAGCTATAGAACTTGTTGGAGACTTCATATCTCTCAACTCGCGTATTTGCTTGAAATATTAACTTCAACTCCAGGAACATCTCATATGGTCCATGACGTTCAAAACGTCTTTGAAGTCCCGATTCTAAGCCGTTTAAGCATGGTGCACTAAACTATCAAGTAGTCATCATATTGAGCCAGCCAAACGTTCATAACGTCTGCATCTGCTCCTGCAATAGGTCTGTCACCTAGCGGTGCATCAAGGACATAATTCTTCTGTGCAGCAATGAGGATAAATCTCAGATCACGGATCCAATCCGCATCATTGCTACTAACATTTTTCAACACAATTTTTCTCTAGGAACATATCAAAATAAACACAGGGAAGCAACAACGCGAGCTATTGATCTACAACATAATCTGCAAAATACTATCAGGACTAAGTTCATGATAAATTAAAGTTCAATTAATCATATTACTTAAAGAACTCCCACTTAGATAGACATCCCTCTAATCTTCTAAGTGATTACGTGATCCAAATCAACTAAACCATGACCGATCATCACGTGAGATGGAGTAGTTTTCAATGGTGAACATCGTTTATGTTGATCATATCTACTATATGATTCACGCTCGACCTTTCGGTCTCCGTGTTCCAAGGCCATATCTGCATATGCTAGGCTCGTCAAGTTTAACCTGAGTATTCTGCGTGTGCAAAAACTGGCTTGCACCCGTTGTAGATGGACGTAGAGCTTATCACACCCGATCATCACGTGGTGTCTGGGCACGACGAACTTTGGCAACGGTGCATACTCAGGGAGAACACTTCTTGATAATTTATTGAGAGATCATCTTATAATGCTACCGTCAATCAAAGCAAGATAAGATGCATAAAAAGATAAACATCACATGCAATCAATATAAGTGATATGATATGGCCATCATCATCTTGTGCCTGTGATCTCCATCTCCGAAGCACCGTCATGATCACCATCGTCACCGGCGCGACACCTTGATCTCCATCGTAGCATCGTTGTCGTCTTGCCAATCTTATGCTTTCACGACTATCACTACCGTTTAGTAATAAAGTAAAGCATTACATCGCGATTGCATTGCATACAATAAAGCGACAACCATATGGCTCCTGCCAGTTGCCGATAACTTGGTTACAAAACATGATCATCTCATACAATAAAATTCAGCATCATGCCTTGACCATATCACATCACAACATGCCCTGCAAAAACAAGTTAGACGTCCTCTACTTTGTTGTTGCATGTTTTACGTGGCTGCTACGGGCTTAAGTAAGAACCAATCTCACCTACGCATCAAAACCACAACGATAGTTTGTCAAATAGACTCTGTTTTAACCTTCGCAAGGACCGGGCGTAGCCATACTTGGTTCAACTAAAGTTGGAGAGACAGTCGCCCGCAAGCCATCTCTGTGC
>NW_025241674.1:0-3282 GCF_018294505.1 Triticum aestivum
AGCATTGAGCATATTTGTCGGTAGCATCGCCCTACCCACCACATGCACTCTCCTCGAGATATCCTGAGGTGAAGGTGGCCCGTCCTGAGCACGAATCTTACTTGATGCCGGCTGGCTCGCACTGGCGCCCTTGTTAGTCTTTCGTTTCCGTCCCTTCTTCTTGATCTGCTGTAATGGGACCGAGTTCTGCTCACAGACCGCCTTCTTGAGCGTGTTGGGGATGATAATATTTCTCACCTCAGCTATCTGAGGCTCGGTGAAGGCGGGAGCTGGAGGCGTCTCCTGAGAACTGAACGCCAGATGACGCCTGTTGCAATTGGATTTCTCTGCCGTACCAGCTAGATCGCGGTCGTCTTGGTGGGTTTCTTGAGAAGGAGGCCCGCCGAACTCGTCACCGTACCCATGTTCGGCAAAGTACTTATCGACGTTGGTAAATGTACCATCGTCGTTGTCGTCGTTGTTTGGATCCTGTGCCATATGCATGTCCGGATCCTGTGCCATAGGGATGTCCGGCATGTCCGGTAGCGTTGCGGCGTTCTTGCCATGGCGCGGTGCTGGCACGACTGGCGGTCTTGTCTGTCAGGTTGTGTCCCTCGCCCCCAAACGAATCTGGATCTTCGGCCAAAGTAGGGGCCAGCTTAGGCAGGCACTGAGGGTCATCAGATCATCTTCGTCGGCCCCGGTGGCTCGAATCGGAGGTAACAACTCGTCGCAGCCTGGCAGCACCCGAACCAGTTGAACCCTATACATGGTGGGAAGCATCGGTTTACCGTGGAACACGGGGTTGCCCGGTTGAACGATTTTGCCCTTGGCGACATCGACCAACTCATCGTTCACGAAGTGCAGGAGAGTGCACGGAATGTCGGCGGCGCCCTGCAAAAACATGTAGGGCGTCAGGGATGCCCAGTCAAAGGCAAAAGGAGATGAAGTCCTCGGACGAGAGGATTAATTAGTTACCGTGATGATGGCGTCGAGATCGGCTAATGTCGAGGCACCGCCAACGGTGGGCGTGCAACTGACGGAGGGGCCGCTTGCTGGCGAGGTGCCAGCCGGCGTACACCCGGGTGCATTAAGCTCCAATGCCCGTGCCGGCGCTGGAGACACCAATACCGCCGCCGCTGGTGACACCAATGGCGCCGCCGGAGACACCAATGGCGCCGCATGCGCGTTGTGCGAGTTGCTGGCCGTGAAGCTGGGAATCGGGGGCGGCCCCTGTTGGCCACCTGCAATCCACGTCGTCAGCCCATGAATCAAGGTAGGCATAATGCCAGTGAGCGTCATTCCCAGTTGTTGTTGCACTTGCTCTTGGATAATCTCCGATTTCCGCGCCACTTGTGCCTTGAGATCTTCAACCTCGCGCGACTGGCTTTCCGAGCTGGTCTTTTTCTCCTTTCGCCCACCAGCGGTATAGTATGACGACCATTTTGTGGACAAGCCTTTGCCGGCCACACGACCAGCTGACGACGGCTTACTGAGCTTATCCTTGTTTTTCATTACGTTCAATGCCCTATTTAGAGTGCTGTCCCAAGCAGGGGTGCTCTGAGACGACCCCGCGCTACTGCTTTCAATCTCATTCACCAGGACAAGTTCAAGCGCCCTGGTCTTCGGATCCGTGGTAAGCTCCTTTGTTATAGGGTCCTCCTTGTACAGGGCCCTGGCATAGTTCCTGGTCTGCTTGTCACTGATGTATTTCTTGAAGCGGGGCGGTAGGCCTTGCTCGGCACGCTCCGCGTCCTCCTTGTCCCATATAGGCTCCGCCACTCTGTAACCGCCGGAACCGAGTTTGTGTTCCCCTAAGTTCAACTCCCGCATTTCTTTCCCCCACTGACTTGATTCAGAGGTTTCACTGCTCTCGCACTTGATCTTGAACTCCTTGTAGTCATCTTCGCTGATCGAAGGATTTTTCGCCTTGATCTTCTCATAACTATCACCTTTCTCAATCATTCTCTTCACCGCGCTTCTCCAAGTAGACAGGGTCGTGCTCATCCTCGTGAGGGCGGCACTATTCACTTTATTCCCTGAGAGGCGTGTGTTTTCAAATTCAGCGGGGAACTTGTATCGTTCGTGCAGCTTCGTGAAGAGAAGGTTGCACAAATTCCCTCGGTCCTTATGCCTAAGGTTCTCGGTGTTGATCGAGACGGTGTTCCGGAGAATGCACTCGAGCTGAACCGAGTACCCCTTGAGTATATGTTTGGGCTCCGTTGGATGCCCGTCAGAGTCCACTTGAGTAAATTCCTCCTTGACGGTGCGGAGCGCGTTCGGGCACCGGTCCTTCCATTGCTTCTTCGGTTGGCTGCCAGCTGTGCGTGCGCCGCCATCATCAGTGGTGGCATCCTCGGCGGCACCATCAATGGTGGCATCCTCGGCGGCACCATCAGTGGTGTCATCCCCGATGCCACTAGGGGTTGTGTAGTCAGGATCGGTGTCTTCCGCGGCGTCCTCATAGCGGTGAGGTTGTTCCTCCATCTCCTGGGACAGCTCCCAGAATTGCTTGCCGCCCGAACCGCCGGCCTCATCGTTGTGGGCCATGTTTCGCTCTAAATAGGAAAATAGTTTTGTCAAAAAGTTGGTTATTCTCAAGGAACAAGATCATGGTATCATCATTTAGGGTTTGTCGACACCAAGGCATCCTAAAAGCTAAGCTTTTATCATTTAGGGTTTGTCGACGCCGAGGCACCCTAAAAGCCTAAGCGTACATCATTTAGGTTCTCATCGACACCGAGGCACCCTATAGAAGCCATGGTTTCATCATTTAAGGTTTGTCGACGCCGAGGCACCCTAAATGCTAAGTTAAGTTTTCAACATTTAGGGTTTATCGATGCCGATGCACCCTAGGTTGGGCCTAATCACTTGGCACTAATCACTTGGCTCTATTACCACCTATGTTGGGTTTATCATCTAGGGTTTATCGATGCTAAGGAGAATTCTAAGTTGGGCCTAATCACTTGGCTCTACTGCCACCTATGGTTTAATGCAGCAAGAATGGCGGGGCAGTTGATCCTACTTAACTAAGTACTCAGATACCTCGGCCCATGCATTAGTCGCAAGTACCCCATATGTCCTATTTTTAGCAAAGTCATGCTCAAATTCACGGAAAATTTCAGCATGACCTTTGCTGAAAATAGGACATATAGAGTACCCGAATTTGCCGGAACAGAAGTTAATCGACATTCCGGCAAACTCAAGGGCCTCTCGGGGTACCTGCAAATTCATCACGACACAATGGTCGGAGACAAAATCCAGCAAACTAGAAAAGTTACTGACGTGTTTACAGAAATTGTT
>NW_025241675.1:0-3282 GCF_018294505.1 Triticum aestivum
TTCTGGCCCGTATCATGGACTATTACTCTCTTTTTTGGGCCCCCGGAGTGATTTCCACGATTAACGAACCACGGGGTGCATTTACGTGTCGGTCATCCACACTCACAGTTTTGGCCGATTCTGGCCCGTTTCTTGGACTATTACTCTGTTTTTGGGTCTCGGCGTGATTTCCATGATTGACGAACACCGGGGTGCATTTATGTGTCGCTCATCAACACTCGTAGTTTTGGCCGATTCTGGCCCGTTTCGTGGAGTATTACGCACTGTTTTGTGGTATCGAAGTGATTTCAACGATTAACGAACCGCGGGTGCGTTTATGTTTCGGTCATCAACACTTACACTTTTGTCCGATTCTTGCCTTTTTGGTATACTATTACTCACTGTTTTGGGGTCCCGGAGTGATTTCAACGATTAACGAACCCCGGCGTGCGTTTACGTGTCTGTCATCAACACTCACAGTTTTGGCCGATTCTGGCCCGTTTCGTGGACTATTACTCACTTTTTTGGGGCCCCGGAGTGATTTCCATGATTAAAGAACCCTTGGGTGCGCTTACGGGTTGGTTATCAACACTCGCGGTTTTTGTCGATTCTGACCCGTTTCGTGGACTGTTACTCACCGTTTTGGGGCCCCAAAGCGATTTCCATGGTTGTTGAACCCCAAGGTGCGCTTAAGTGTAGGTCGTCGACAATCGCAGTTTGGGCCGATTCTGGCCCGTTTCTTGGACTATTACTTAGTTATGGGGTCCCGAAATGACCCCGGCTTGTGCTTACGTGTCGGTCAACAACACTCACAATTTTGGCCAATTCTAACGTGTTTTGTGGACTACTACTCACTGTTTTCAGGTCCCGAAGTGATTTCCATAGTTGTTGAACCCCAAGGCGCGCTTACCTGTCGGTCATCAATACTCATAGTTTTGGCTGATTCTGGCCCGTATCATGGACTATTACTCACTTTTTTGGGCCCCCGGAGTGATTTCCACGATTAACGAACCACGGGGTGCATTTACGTGTCGGTCATCCACACTCACAGTTTTGGCCGATTCTGGCCCGTTTCTTGGACTATTACTCTGTTTTTGGGTCTCGGCGTGATTTCCATGATTGACGAACACCGGGGTGCATTTATGTGTCGCTCATCAACACTCGCAGTTTTGGCCGATTCTGGCCCGTTTCGTGGAGTATTACGCACTGTTTTGTGGTATCGAAGTGATTTCAACGATTAACGAACTGCGGGTGCGTTTACGTTTCGGTCATCAACACTTACACTTTTGTCCGATTCTTGCCTTTTTTGTATACTATTACTCACTGTTTTGGGGTCCCGGAGTGATTTCAACGATTAACGAACCCCGGCGTGCGTTTACGTGTCGGTCATCAACACTCACAGTTTTGGCCGATTCTGGCCCGTTTCGTGGACTATTACTCACTTTTTTGGGGCCCCGGAGTGATTTCCACGATTAACGAACCCCTGGGTGCGCTTACGGGTTGGTTATCAACACTCATGGTTTTTGTCGATTCTGACCCGTTTCGTGGACTGTTACTCACCGTTTTGGGGCCCCAAAGCGATTTCCATGGTTGTTGAACCCCAAGGTGCGCTTAAGTGTAGGTCATCAACAATCACAGTTTGGGCCGATTCTTGCCCGTTTCTTGGACTATTACTTAGTTATGGGGGTCCCGAAATGACCCCGGGTTGTGTTTACGTGTCGGTCAACAACACTCACAATTTTGGCCAATTCTAACGTGTTTTGTGGACTATTACTCACTGTTTTCAGGTCCCGAAGTGATTTCCATAGTTGTTGAACCCCAAGGCGTGCTTACGTGTCGATCATCAATACTCATAGTTTTGGCTGATTCTGGCCCGTATCATGGACTATTACTCACTTTTTTGGGCCCCCGGAGTGATTTCCACGATTAACGAACCACGGGGTGCATTTACGTGTCGGTCATCAACACTCACAGTTTTGGCCAATTCTGGCCCGTTTCTTGGACTATTACTCTATTTTTGTGTCTCGGCGTGATTTCCATGTTTGACGAACACCGGGGTGCATTTATGTGTCGCTCATCAACACTCGCAGTATTGGCCGATTCTGGCCCGTTTCGTGGAGTATTACGCACTGTTTTGGAGTATCGAAGTGATTTCAACGATTAACGAACCGCGGGTGTGTTTACGTTTCGGTCATCAACACTTACACTTTTGTCCGATTCTTGCCTTTTTTGTATACTATTACTCACTGTTTTGGGGTCCCGGAGTGATTTCCACGATTAACGAACCCCGGCGTGCGTTTACGTGTCGGTCATCAACACTCACAGTTTTGGCCGATTCTGGCCCGTTTCGTGGACTATTACTCACTTTTTTGGGGCCCCGGAGTGATTTCCATGATTAAGGAACCCCTGGGTGCGCTTACGGGTTGGTTATCAACACTCGCGGTTTTTGTCGATTCTGACCCGTTTCGTGGACTGTTACTCACCGTTTTGGGGCCCCAAAGCGATTTCCATGGTTGTTGAACCCCAAGGTGCGCTTAAGTGTAGGTCATCAACAATCGCAGTTTGGGCTGATTCTTGCCCGTTTCTTGGACTATTACTTAGTTATGGGGGTCCCGAAATGACCCCGGGTTGTGTTTACGTGTCGGTCAACAACACTCACAATTTTGGCCAATTCTAACGTGTTTTGTGGACTATTACTCACTGTTTTTAGGTCCCGAAGTGATTTCCATAGTTGTTGAACCCCAAGGCGCGCTTACCTGTCGGTCATCAATACTCATAGTTTTGGCTGATTCTGGCCCGTATCATGGACTATTACTCTCTTTTTTGGGCCCCCGGAGTGATTTCCACGATTAACGAACCACGGGGTGCATTTACGTGTCGGTCATCCACACTCACAGTTTTGGCCGATTCTGGCCCGTTTCTTGGACTATTACTCTGTTTTTGGGTCTCGGCGTGATTTCCATGATTGACGAACACCGGGGTGCATTTATGTGTCGCTCATCAACACTCGTAGTTTTGGCCGATTCTGGCCCGTTTCGTGGAGTATTACGCACTGTTTTGTGGTATCGAAGTGATTTCAACGATTAACGAACCGCGGGTGCGTTTATGTTTCGGTCATCAACACTTACACTTTTGTCCGATTCTTGCCTTTTTGGTATACTATTACTCACTGTTTTGGGGTCCCGGAGTGATTTCAACGATTAACGAACCCCGGCGTGCGTTTACGTGTCTGTCATCAACACTCACAGTTTTGGCCGATTCTGGCCCGTTTCGTGGACTATTACTCACTTTTTTGGGGCCCCG
>NW_025241676.1:0-3282 GCF_018294505.1 Triticum aestivum
AGAACCAAAAGCTGGATTGGCATTTGATCTGCGGAATACAACTACTTTGACCCAATCCTAGATATGGAAGAGGTACTGGAGTTTGTTTCTCCTAGTCATTCCGGAATAGAATGGCTTGACAGACCACAAGAGTCATAGGCATCGATGAACGAACGCACGCATACTCTTGACTATCAATTGATAGACGAGGGTCAGAATGCAACTAAAGAGAACAACTCAAAGGAACATATAACTTTCTGAGTTGTGGATGCATAGATTAGTATGTCGAACCAAGTTCAACATATTTCTTCCGGATAACCCATGCAGAAAGGTAGAACTGGCAGAGTCACGATTTATGAATGGAGAACTCCTCAAGAGTACTCTAATTGTGATTTTTTTTGATCCAATAAACATCTACCATAAGTAGTTCATGGTATTTGGAAGAAGAAGATACCACGGACTTCAAGGACTATCGCAAAGGTTACTAATATCCTAAAGGAACTAGCAAACACTATCAACATGAAGTAAGTAGAGTGAATCTTGGGTTCAAAGCCCAAGGAGTAGAATACCTACTACTAAGTGGCATCACGGGATGCTTCCGAGAATAAAGGCCAGAATCTTCACACTAGGACACAAATCATGGCTAGACCACTAGATGATCCCCTAAGCACTTAGGGTCATAATAATAATTCCAACATATATGTCGAGGCAATAATTACCTCAACACACCGATTAGTGTGGTTAATCTGGCCCATGGGAACATCGGAAACAGAAGGAAGGGATTTGCAAATGCATCGGACTATTTAGAAACCTGGGATGACTCGGACAGCATAACGGCTATAATTGCTCAAAAAGATTTGAGACAATCACAAAAATGGTGGCATAACCACTCAGAAGCACAATATCAAGGTTCCGAGATCAACAATTAACATACGGAAGTAGTAGGAACTGAACTGAGACTTAAATCCAACAATCTTATAAGTCTACTAATTAGTAACACGTGATCCTAATAGAAAGAAGAGATAGCCTAGTTCTTAATCCCCACCGGAAAGATAAGATGACTCAGATCAGAAGGGCATGAGGTATAAGGAGTAAAAAGAGCCTTACGTTCCATCCCACAATCAATTCCCTTATATAACTAAAGAATTTCTAAACTCAACTTCGACCAGTTTGGCTTGGTAATCCTACAGGCAGTCAAGCTCTGATACCAACGCTGTCAGGACCCCGACTCAATGCCACATCGATCTAGCATGTAACACCTCATATCACTTTGCGGCCTCACGCACGGTATTCCCACGGGTGTCGCCTTACCTTTGCCCGGGACCATTTGCCCCTTTTGGCACACGTATATGACAGTGTCGCTAGCATCCATATGATAAGGAGCCCGGGCTGATATGGCTAGTCGTAAACCCAAAGTGGCACAAACTTACAGGGACAGGCATCCATGACCCAGCATCGAACGTGTCGGTCATCAGCGAGTGAATCCAGGCTGTAGCACTGGGCTAGCAGGACTCCGGTGAACCGGGCTGTAGCAGGCTAACAGGACTCCGGTATTCATCGCGTGACATTTCCCCGAAGGGACAGACACAGGAACGAAGAAGGACACATGCCGGCCAGCCTAAGTGTTCCGGAGCAGTAGCAAGCTACCATGGCTCAGTGGAAACACTAGGAGACATTTCCCGGTAAGAGAGGCTACTAAAGATAAACAACTAGATGGTCAGATCCCACACATACCAAGCATTTCAATAACATACACACAATATGCTCGATATGTGCAGTACAACATGGCATCACAAAATGACTCTACGACTCAAGTAGTTTATTCAATAGGCTCCGAGGAGCGAGATATTACAAACATGGGTCTCATGACCCAACACTCAGAGCATACAAGTCATAGCACAAGCGGAAGCTATCATGTCTGAGTACAGACATCTATAAATGAAAAAGGCTGAGAAGCCTGACTATCTACCAAATCCTGCCGAGGCACAAGATCGTAGCTGAGGTAACAAGCTAAACGTCGAAGACCACGCGGAAATACTAGTGAGACTGAAGTCTCTCTGCAAAAACATAAAATAGGCAAACGTGAGTACAAATGTACCCAGCAAGACTTACATCAGAACTATCTACATATGCATCATTATCAACAAAGGGATGGTGGGGTTTAACTGCAGCAAGCCAGCTTTGACTCGGTGGCTATCCTGAACTACGACTGCGAGTAACTTTTTTGAGGTGGCGCACACGAGTCCACATATTCACCATATCAATACACCACTATGGATCCGCTCCCGTCTCCCTACGAGAACGCCATCCATAGCACTCACGCTTATCTTGCGTATTTTAGAGTATCCACTTTCACTTGTCTATGAACTGATATAAGCAACCCAGAAGTCCTTTTCCGCGGACACGGCTATTCGAATAGATTAGGTTAACCCTGCAGGGGTGTACTTCTTCACACACCCTCTCACCACTTACCGCCGTTTACACGACATGTACTCGGCAACCTTCAAGCGGAAGCCCAACGTGGGTGTCGGCCACGACCTACCTAACCACCTAAGTCTCTAGTCCAGGTTTATCGCCTATTCGGGTTCCATCCATGAGGAGATCCGGCCTGAGTTTCGCTCACAGCCCCAAACGATGTGAACAGGGTTCCCAAGACACCAAACGGGCGCCCGGTACACCGTGCCACGTGCGTACCGCATCATAGCCCACCCCTACGGTCAGCGCTGCCCACGGCCTCCAGCATACTACAAACACCAGAAACTACTTGCAACTCCAGGACAGAGGACAAGGGTGATCAAGAAGCCGAGAGGGTCCATTGGTTTCGGACCCAATGCGTGGTAGTAGCTGAATCATGGATCACAAACACAGAACTCAGTTCCTGAGGACGGCTGCAATGAGACAACCCACCATGTACTCCTACATGGCCTCTCACCGCTACCTTTACCAAATCGTGTTCACACACTTAGCTCACACACAGTAGGACAGGTTCACACGCCTCTGATTCATCCCCGATGAATCAGACCTGACTCAACTCTAAGCAATAGCAGGCATGACAAACAAACATGAATGAGTAGGCACATCAGGGCTCAAACAACTCCTACTCATGCTAGTGGGTTTCATCTATTTACTGTGGCAATGACAGGTCATGCAAAGGACAAAGGGGTTCAGCTACCGCAGCAAGTAACAGATGAATCGGTGTTGTCCTAATGCAGTAAAAGAGAGCAGGAGCGAGAGAGTAGGATTGTATCGGAATGAACAAGGGGGTTTTGCTTGCCTGGCACTTTTGAAGATAACATTGAGTCT
>NW_025241677.1:0-3281 GCF_018294505.1 Triticum aestivum
TTGGGACATCACTCAGCATGTCTCCTTATCTGTGGGTGTTCCTCATCGCTTAGTTTGGAAGTGGACCAAGGATCACAAGTTCTCTGTTGGCAGCGCATATAACATGTTCTTTGCTGCGAATGTGCACTTTGCTTGCCACAAGCCAATATGGGAATCAAAAGCTCCCCCAAAATGCAAATTCTTTATGTGGCTTGCTGTTCATCGCAGGTGCTTGACCGCAGATAATTTGGAGAGGAGGGGCTGGCCTTCTAATGGCAACTGTCCGTTGTGCATCTCGACGCACGAAGACTGCACACATCTTTTTGTGCATTGTCGGTTCACTCAGCAGGTTTGGAGGAGGTTCAGGGACTGGACGAGAGTGTTTTTTCTTGTTCCAGATGACAGTTATGCTAATACTGAGGATTGGTGGCTGAGAACACGGAAGGATGTCCCCAAGTCTGATAGGCGCAATTTTGACACCATTATCATTCTTATCCACTGGAGGATCTGGAAAGAAAGAAATGCGAGAATTTTTGAGCATGTGGCCTGCAGCGTTGAAAGGGTGCTGGATTTGATCAGAGAAGATATCAGGGCCTGGAGAGCAGCAGGTTGTATCGGTGACCTTTTTTGATCTCTTCTCTGCTTCTTCTTGTTTTGCCTTGAGCCCAGTTAGGCCAGGCTATGCACTGTATTTTCGGAGTTCTGACTCTGTCGGCAATTGGCTCTAGATCGCCTAGACTGTTTTGCCTTGTACTACTCTCTCTTTTCTATCTAATGAAAGAACGGCCTAGGCCCTTCGAGAGTGTAATGGTTCTAGGGAATACTCCGAACACCCTCCTGATCAGTCGTGCATCGCGAGAATCAAATTTTCTTTCTCCGAGCAAGGTCAGACCATGCTGCATGTGCTTCCACAAGGAAGTTAACACAAGACCGTTAGAGGATTAGAGATGAGATAATTGACATAATGTAGTGTGTGTATTATTGAGCCTCGAGAGTGAGTATATATAGAGACACATGACTTGGAGGGCAAAAAGGCTCCTAGAGATAAGATGAGAAGAATTCTTTTCTAATCTATCTATAACTACCAAATACATCTCTAACATCCACTACATAAATTACCTAATAAGCCGACGGCTTTTTATTGAGGCCGTCAAGCATGAATGCATTTTGGCTACCTCCGTGCTTAATTTGCTCGCGCCAGCTTCACATGCGTCGCGCATGAATGCATTTCCCTACGGTAATTGTTAATTGTACCCGACGAACGTTCCCTGAGAGGGGGTGACAAACGAACGATCTTTGCTGGCAACTTTAGTTGTAAAACGGGATGAAACAACGATAGTGTTCGAATGAAAATTGCCTTCTCGGGAAGAACTGGCATGTCTTCTAAAGAAAATGTCATCTCTCCCCACTTCACCAGAACTAAAAATGCAATCAAATTGTTTGCATGTGTCACATATCCTGAAGAATCGTTCACTAGTTAGGAGGATCCTTTGGCTAAGTGGACGTAGGCAAGCAGCTTCTGAAGAGAAAGTGCACCTCCTGGTCCCATTGTACATTCTCTTCTTTATTTCTCTCCCTGTACAAATAAAATCTCTCATTGTCTCTTTTTTGTTTCCTAGTCAAAGCTTAACCTTATTTTTTTAGATAAGAGGCGCTTGCCTGGCTTTAGGTTCCCGGTAAGCCGGTTGTTTGACAGGTCGAGTATGCTGACGGGAAGGAGCATGCAACGCTAGTGCGGGATGTCGCTGCACTACTAGGAGAAACCTTATAGATAGAACCTTAGCAGTAGCGTGGGGTGGAGGGGCAGCGCTACTGCTATATAGCAGCAGCACTTGTCATGAACCCGCGCTACAGGTATCTCCATAGCAGTAGCGTTGGCCGTCCACCCAGTGCTACTGCTAAGTGGTTCCAGTCTCAGCCCACTAGGCTACCCATACTCCAAGTCTACTTGAACTACATCAAACATAAAACAACTCATCGTCGTTGTTCAACTGCTCCCAATACTCGTCCTTTGGTTGGGTCTTCACACTCGTGGTCTTCCTCCGAGTCATCCCAGCCCGAGGAGTCAGACTTGATGGCGATCACCGACAAGGGGCCGGCTTCGTCCTCCTTCACCGCCTTCTTCTTCCGCAGGGCCTCACACTTCCAAAAGAACTAGCGCTCAGCCTAGACATACTCCGGATGCTCCCGCACGAACCTCGCCATCACCACGTCATCACTGTCGAGGGCAACAAGAAACTCCGGCTTCTTCTCCTGGCCTCCTCCTCCTCCTCCCCCTCCTCTTTCTCGTCCATTTGCCGAATCATGATATTCTTCGGCCTCCTAAACTTTGCGATGCCCAGGTTTCGATCGAACCATGTGTTGTGCTACTTTGCGTGCGTGCGGCGTGCGGCGTGTGTGGGTGCGTTTGTATTGTCACTGATGTTGGACGTTGTACTTCGGTGGTTTGCTTTATTTGTAAAGCGGGATGAAAGCCTTTTTCGGTAAACAATGCCTATAAATTTTGTCCAAGTCAAACCGTGCATAGTTTGTTCCCTCAAAAAAAAATTGTGCATAGTTTGACCAACTTTGTTAAGAAAACTATCAACAACTACAAGACTAAGTAAATATAATATCAAAATATATTTATTCCTAATATAATGATCCTAATTTGATATTTGTGGTTCTTCATTATTTTTCCTACAAACCTGGTCAACCTTTGCATCATTTGACTTCAGACAAAATTTTTACGCTTTCTTTTCAAGCACAGGAGGAGTAGCAGAATAACATGAAAGACACCGGAAAGACGTTCACCTCAATGTCGTTTATGGTGAATCCAACTGTTAACGGTATACAACAATCCAGCTTGCAAACTTAGCCTTGCTTAGATGGTTTGCTTTTTTGTGGTGGAAGAAGCCCACCATGGTTCAAGTCCTAGACTTGACATTCGTGCTCGCATTTTTCTGGATTTATTTTGGGTATCCTGTGATATTCATTAAGTGAGAGGAAACGTCCCGACGACTATGGAGGCACCTCTGGTGACTCGTCAATCTCAAAATGAAGTGTTTGTGTCTGTACTATGTAAAAAAAATCCAGCTCTGCATACAAATCTACGACTGATACATCTTTATTAGTTTTATAGAGATCTAAATCTATTTTTGAAACCTTCCCGTAAAAAAAACTTTTTCAAACCAATAAGAGACAACAACCATCTATAAATTTCCAATTGAAGGTCAAACATGATTGAATTTTGGTATTTCTAACATGAAATCCATAAGTAGCTAAACTGCGTAATAAAATGAAAATAGAAGTACATAATTATA
>NW_025241678.1:0-3281 GCF_018294505.1 Triticum aestivum
CTCTGCCAAGTTACACTTAACGATCAAGAGTAGTATCCGGCCGCGAGTCACCTCTCCAAGTGATCTCCATCTTCTCCATGAAGAAGCTCAAATTCACGCAAACTTTGTTGGCAATAAGCCATGTCCATGCCCGTGTGGTGGTGACCGGCGTCGGCGCGCCAGGTCTGGTTCGTGCTGGACACGGGGGTGTGTGCCGGCCGGAGTTCGTTCTCGCGTCTGTGTCATGAAGGAGCTGCATGCACAGGGGTTGTTGCGGTCTGTTGGAGGCAGCGCGTGGGCCGGAGCTGCATGTAGTTAGCTGAACGGCCGGGTCGTACGGCCGTTGAGAGCATGCTACGGATGCGTTGGAAGTGGACTTGCATGGTGGCCGTGCGTGGTGGTCGTGCGGTTCTTGCTGTTAGTGCGTGCATGTAGGGCGTGAGTTAGTGGTAGTAGAAATAGGATCAGGTAGTTGCCTGTGAGCGTGCGTGAGTGCTAGGTGGTGTTAGTGGCTTACGCACAGGTCTTGCCTATATAAGGGGCCAGAATGCAGTGCCATGGAGTGTGGCTTGAGAGAGATGTAGCCCGGAGCGTATGGGCGCTCGAGAGTCTCCATGTATGTGTTCAAGCCGAGTCCAGTGAATAAAAGGCCAAGATACAGGCGTTCGTCGCCGCGGGGTTCATCGCCGAAAAACTGTTGTGCTTCTTCTACCTTCGTCCAAAGAGCGAGAGAGCGAGGTAGGCTAGGGCTGCGCCAACAAACTTTTCAAGAAAGGAATAAAGGCAAGCCCAAGTATTGCACGAGGCTTGCGACCAAGGAGAAGTCGACAGGCTTTCCCTCTCGCTTCGTGCAAAACAATAACATATATAGGCCCTGTTTGGTTTATAAGTCCTAGGACTTTTTTTAGTCCCAACTTATAAGTCTCAAGTCCCTAAAAAGTTCCTACCTGTTTGGTTCCTGGGACTTATAAGTCCCTATAAAACCATATTACAACTATAAGTCCCTATAAAACTCTCCTTGAGAGTCTTATTTTATAAGTCCCAAATGCCCACTTTAAGTCTCTATAAGTCCCTCCTGTTTGATTTAGATGAAACTTATAGGGACTTTTTTAAGTCCCTAAACCAATAAGTCCTGGAAACAAACACCCTCATATTCATCTCACTCGTCTCATCCATGCCTCCTGATCACGCTGGCCAACTGTTTCGATCAACGCACACAATATTTCCATGGATCCTGTCGTGACCAGCAGTAGCAGCAGCAGGAGGAGAGGAGGCTACGGCTGCAAGGAGAGCTGCCATGGCCACTGCCTACCTCCTCACTCTGCCAAATGCCTCTGCCTCTACCTGCTGCTCTCGCTGATCGTCCTCGTCCTCGTCGCGGCCGTGCTGCTCGTCGTCTTCGTCACGAGGCTCAAGAAGCCGACCTTCTACCCGCAGTCCGTGCAGATGGACAGGTCGTTCAGCCTCAGACCGGCGTCTTCGAACCGCAGCGGCGACAACGCGACGTCGTCGTCCTCGTGCTTGGTGGCGTCGCTGCTGTTCGCGGCGCAGAACCTGAACGGGATCGGGATAAGGTACAGCGGGGCGGACCTCGGCGTGGCCCTGCCCCTACGCGACCGAGTCGGTCGGCGCCATGGACGTGCCGGTGTTCTACCAGCCGCCGCGGAGCAGCATCGTGATGGTGCTCATGCACGCCGTGTTCGAGGAGTCCAACGTCAGCCGGCTCGTCGTCAGCGAGCTGTCGGCGCAGAGGAAGCTCGTCGAGATCAGGATCGCCGGGAGCATCGACGCCACCACGCACATCATGAATTTCCCTCTGACAAAGCTATTCAGGTATGTTCAGAAGTTCTTTTGTTGTTCTATTGTAGTATATGCTCTTCTGAACTTCAGTTTGTCTAAATGTAGTGGTATTTTTCTACTGCAGTTTACGCTCGATTGCAGGATAGCAACTAACTACACCGACATAGTGCTCCGGGAAGGGATTGAGTCTGCAACTATATGCAAGGTATTTGTCGACTGATATAAAGTTAGTACAAAGTTGAGTCATCTATTTTGAAACGGAGGGAGTAGTTTCCAACTAACATGTGCAAGCTTGTGTCTGAAGTCAGGACTCAGAACAGTGATCTTCTTGCAGGCAATCTAGGTATGCTCTATAAAGCTTGACACGAGGTCGAGAGGCAAGAGGATAAGGCTTGCAGATTTGGAATGCTGATTTCGTAGAATTTAACCTTTTGTTTTTGTTTGCGTAGTAGTAGAATTTAACGGATTCATGTACATGGCTGTTTTACACTTAGAAGACTATTCTTTGCGTAGTATGCTCCCATGCCAGGCAATGTAAATGTAATTGCATTCAACGATTGGCAAACGATACATCTTTTTTTCTTGATTGTGTTTCACCGTAAATGTTGAACGAATGTGTGAGCAATTGGCTTGAGCTAGTCAATCTATAAAAGCAACTCCAGCAAAGTCGCCATATCGGCCCGGCCGGTATAAATAACCATCATTGTGACGATTTTGGCTGAAAAGGTCACTCTAGTAGAATTGACATCTCACCCTCGATCGCCATAGTTTACCGAGCATGCATGCTCTAAACCAAGCCAGCGAGCGCACTGCATCTGGAAAACGGTTTGGCGCAAGCGAAATTTTCCCTCCCGTGTCGCCGCCTCCACTCAGCGCCGTAGCGCCGTCTTTGACCGCTTCCAGCTGTCCCGGTCTCGGCCAACGAGGCCATGGGTGACCACCTGACCCCGCGTACGGATTCATCGAATTGGAGTCAAATCCGGATTCCAACGGCTTGGACGACCGACCTCTACCTTGTCGGTGAGAAGTCCGACGCATAGGTGCATATGCTGCGTAGAGGTGCACCCCCACACCCACTAGTGCCGCATCAGTCCTTAGTGAAGGGGCTGAAGAAGAAGATGGGGAAGGGAGCACCGCGCCTTTGCCCCTCCCCGTTTCCTCCCGACGGCGGGCGAAAGTAGGGCAGCTTCCCAGTCATACGCTGGATCAACAATGTCTAAGAGGTAAAAAAATATCCATCCTATTCCTTGTATTCGGCTTTTGGTCAATTCAACGTGATATGATCGTGGATAATTGTTTGCAATTTTGCAATGTTTCTGATTTGGCGATGATTTTCTGAAGTTTAGGGGATCGGCCCTTAACGGCGACACATTTCTCAATAGTATGATTGGTGATTCTGAGAGAAACGATGTCCATCTCGAGGGCACATCAATGTCACTTTTTTTTTATCACGAGTCCATCCAAGATGTGAAATTTGATCAATTCGAGGCCTACGGCTCGTC
>NW_025241679.1:0-3281 GCF_018294505.1 Triticum aestivum
CCAAAGGCCATGTAATGCCTGCAAACCTGTACCAGTCGGAGAAAATCCTCCGTGCACTGAAGATGCCCTATGAGAAGATACATGCCTGTGAGAAAGGATGTGCCTTATTTAGGCTTGACTATGCGGACTTGAAATATTGTCCCGTTTGCAAGTGTTCCAGGTATATTGTGGTAGACAACGGTATGGGTGAGAAGACACAGACCAAAATCCCTATTAGTGTTCTTCGGTATATGCCAATCGTACCAAGACTTCAACGTCTTTTCATGGTCGAAGAGACGGCCAGACAGATGACATGGCACAAAATAGGCAAAAGAACCGAACTAGATGCATATGGTAATCTGATGATGGTACACACATCGGATGGTGTTGCATGGAAAAAGTTTGATGAATTACATGCTGACAAAGCGGCAGATCCGAGGCATCCTCGAGTCGGCATCAGCACCGATGGGTTCAGTGTGTTTGGTATGACGGCAGCCCAATACAGTTGTTGGCCCGTATTTGTCTTTCCACTCAATCTCCCCCCGGACAGATTATGCAAAGGAAGAACATTTTCCTGACGTTGATAATTCCAGGGCCCAACTATCCGGGGAAAAATATGAATGTGTACATGCAGCCGCTTAAGGACGAATTGCAAGAAGCCTGGGATAATGGGTTCAAGACATACGACGCCTATAGCAAACGAAACTTCATAATGCGTGTCTGGTAATAAACTTCATAATTTGTTTACTCTTTGCCATGGCAGGTGTTGAAAGATGGAAGGGGAGCCGACTGAGGCCAAGGACAACCATGCCCAAATTGAAGGTGTGCCACACCATCAAGGTAGCTCCAGCTTATATCAGTTCAGGCGGAATTGGGTAATGTGGTTTGCTTCATTATTAATGCAATTCATTCATCATGCTAGCTTGAGCCCTTTAATTACTAATTTACTTTGTTTCTCTCTTTCAGGCATGCTACAATAAGACGGA
Source organism: Triticum aestivum (assembly GCF_018294505.1). Taxonomy (NCBI): domain Eukaryota; kingdom Viridiplantae; phylum Streptophyta; class Magnoliopsida; order Poales; family Poaceae; genus Triticum; species Triticum aestivum. Next base: position 966 of record NW_025241679.1, read on the forward strand.
TAAGGTGCCAGAGGGGTACGACCTGTATGCCATGGCCCACACTGCCTCTTACAAGCAAGTCAAGGGGAAGGCGAGGAAAGGGGAGGAGTTTAACCCGAGCCAGATCCCCTACAATCCAGAGCAGGTGATGGTATCTAGTGGCGGGAGGTCCCGTGGCTCCATAGCCATTGATCCAGAGATTGCTCCTGAGACCATGGTGAGTTTAATTTGAATGGATGTTACTTGCTAGTCTTAACATTTGAGTGTCATCATGCTAACAAAACATTGGAAATGATCTTTGGTGCAGGGTTACTCCACACAAGCATCACACGATCCTTCTCCAGCTACTGGCCTGAGCCAGCCCGCTCCCACACCTCCATGATCAAGGTAAGTTTCTCTAGTTTTTTGCTTAACAAATGCATAAAGACCTAGACTTAGCTTTATTTCATCCAATATGCTTACCTTAATGGTCTAGAGTTAGCTTCTTTTCCTGCAAAATGACTTAATAAGCTTACTGACCTCCAAAACCAGCCATTTTACCTAAGTTAGCTCTAAAACGATCTATACTTAGCTTTGTTTCCTCCAAAATGACCTAAGTTAGTTATAATATGCTTAGTTAACTAGGTTTGCTCAATAATGACATGTACTTACCTTACTTATGTAAAAAACGACATAATTAGCTTAGTTAGCTCATAAACGATCCACTTTACCTACATTAGCTCTAAAATGATGCATTTTACCTAAGTTAGCTCATAAACGATCCATTTCATCTAAGTTACCTCACAAACGATGGCGTGCTTCTTCTTCTAGTCTTCTTCTTCTAGTCACCTCTTCCTAACTTTCTTATTTGCCATTTTGCAGATTTCATTCACTTCTCGGAAGCTAGCTTGCTATGATGGAGTGCTTGTTTTTTATTTCATTCTCTTCTAGTATTCTTCTAGCTTGCTACGATGGAACTTGCTATCTTGATGAAACTTTGCATTGTAATATGTATGTGCAACTTTGCTATATTGATGGAACTTGCTATGTATGAGTGGATGGAACTATATATGTATGTACGATAAAACTTATGTGCTGTTAAATAGCTCTGTGAAATATATCTATATATGTCATATATATTTGCTGTGAAAATTGTTGGATTTAAAAAAACAGAAAAAAAGAGCCAATATGCAGGCTCTTTGCCGTCAGCCACCGATGGCAAAGGTCTCTTTGCCATCAGCAGCGGACGGCAAAGAGGCCATGTGGCAGGCAACTGTGCTTCCTGGGAGGCTGACCTATTTGGTCAGTTTGCCAACAGTGGCTGACGACAAAGAGAAAAAAAAACTTTGCCTACAACGGCGGACGGCAAAGGCCTTCCGATGTTTGCCGACAGCGGCCGACGGCAAAGGCTTGCCGTTAACCACCTAACGGAGTAACAACGCAATTATTGCCGTCAGTATTCTTTGTCGTCGGCAGCTGATGGCAAAGGACCCTTTGCCGTCAGCCGCCCGAAGCGGATGGCAATGTAGCTCTTTGCCGTCCCGTACGTTGCCGTCCACTTTTGCCGTCCGCGGCGGACGGCAAAGACCTTTGCCGTCCGCCATCCATGCCTTTGCCGTCCGCCGTGGCTGATGGCAAAGTAGTTGATTCCTGTAGTGGTGAGTTCAGGTTCTTGGTATAGACAACGAGCACCTTTAAGGGGAGGACTGATTGGCAGGGCATGAAGTAATTCAGAGGCCGGTGCTTTGTAATGAGTATTTTCGATCATCCAGTCTAGCACCCAAGTGTTGATATCGTTAGCATCACCTGTGATGTGCAACGTTGCGTAGAACTGAATAATAAGATCTTCATTCCAATCAACAATATCAGAGCAAAAGTTGAGCAGTCCTGCATCATGAAGCACACTGAGGACTGGAGAGAAGCAAGGCAGTGATTCCATATCCACGTGAGGAATATGCTCGTGGTCGAAGACTTTGTCTTTGTTGAAAAGCAGTGAAGAATAGAAATTGGCCTGACTGGCAGTCCAAAAACGCTTCCTTCTAAGACGAGCAAAATCATAGGGATTATAATTAGTGAAGAATACATGCTCGCCGAAGAAATCATCAGCCTTGAATTTCTGCTTCTTAGAGAAGGGATCCTTTGGCTTGGGCTGAGGAGTATCAGTCAATTGCATCACCACCTCAGGAATCGCAATCTCAGGATCAACAGGCTGAGGAATTCCAGGCTCTTCTTCAGTTGCAGTCTGGGTCTTCAATTCTTCATGAACATTTTCATCAGCACTAGTGGCTGGAATTTCTTCATGGACAGATGGGGTTGCATGAGGTTCTTCAGATCCTATTTGTACTTCAGTAGCAACAG
>NW_025241680.1:0-3280 GCF_018294505.1 Triticum aestivum
CTGGGGACGCACTGACCACGGTGGCGTGCTCAGTTGCGGGTTTCCGTAGGTGTGGCTGCGGTGGCGACATGGCCGGCGGCGGGGAGCTCAAAGCTCCGGTGACTTGGGCAGCTAGAGGGTGCGTACGGGCACGGGGAGCAGGGGAAAAGAAGGTGGAGCTCACAGCGGAGTCGGAGACGGTCTCAGCGAGCTCGGGGAGGCGGAGACGGCGGCAAATCGACGACGGCGATCCTCGGTGGCCGAGGAGGCGAACGACGGAGCTGGCGGCATCCAGGGCTTCCGGCGCCTTCCTTCTTGGTGGGGAGGAAGAGGGGGACGAGGCAGGGCTTCCTGGCGCGTCGGCGAGGCGAGGGGAGCACGGTGGCCATGGCAAACGGCGTCGGCGACGACGAGCTCCGCTCGGCAGAGAGGGAGAGAGAGCAGAGGAGGGGGAGGAGGTCGGGAGAGAGTGAGAGAGTTCCAGGGGGTGGCGTGGCGCTGCGAGAGACGTCCAGGGGGAGGAGGAGGCAGCCAGGCAGGGAGGAGGTGGCCGGCGTGTGGCTGCCCGCGCCGGGCACGCGCCCCTGCCTACTGGCGCGAGGAGGAAGGCGACAGAGGGCTGCGGTGGTGGGCTGGGCCGGCCACTTCGGCCGCCAGGTAAGCCCAGGTGAGGTTCCTCTCTCTCACCTTTCTATTGTTTTCTGTTTTCTATTTTCTGCATTTGTTTTGGCTTTATTAAAAATGCCAGAGCATTTCCAAAAATTCTGAAAATATTTGTGGGCACTTTTGAAATTATTCCCAACAGCCCTCAACTAGTTTCAGAATTATTAAAGCATTTAAAATATTTATAGGATTTAAATGCCCCAATTCAAATACAATATGAGTTAATTCAAAAATCCAGAAATGACCTAGAAATATGTTTATCATTTTTGGCAGAGGTTTTTACCTTTATCAGAACTGATCAACATTTCCAAAGGCATTTTGGGATCATTGAAAATATTTCATTGTGATCCTAGTTGGATTTCATTTGGTGCTAGGGTTTGAACATCCCCATTTCAAGTTTAGGCAAAATTTAAACATGATGCGCACATGAAGCTAGCCTAGTGCATTGCCAGGAGCTACGGATGTGACAACTCACCCCCACTAAACAAAAATCTCGTCCCGAGATTCAAGCGTAGGGTAGGATGAAAGGGGAACGCAAACTAACATAATCTTCATGATCCAATTGTTCTTCTCGAAGATGTTGATTCATTGCATCATCTTGATCTTGACATCTTTTCTTTCGAGAGCTTCATCCAACTATGATGACGGAAGAGAGGGAAACTCTACAGGATCGATCTTCTTGAAGATCGGGCACTCAAGATCAACTCATGGAGTGAGACGTTGGAACAACTCTTGAGTTGAGACAGTGGATGGAAAGAAAACAGATGACAAAGGTTTCAAGTAGCAAGGAGAAATTGACATGACTCCATAACGGAGCACCTTAGGAAAGGTGACTCGTAGAATTATTCCCTTAAGTGGCAAAAAGAATTACTTTTGATACAAAGATCGTTGAAACTCTTCATACCAGCGTAAGGCAATTTACAAATGATCGTTTGAAAGAATTCAAAAGAATGGCACACTCAATTTGGAAAGGAAACTATGGCTATAGAACAACTCGGCAAATGGAAGGCACATTCCAGTTGATACCAGGGATATAACCTAGTGACTGAGCGTGCTTTCAAGAACTTGAGCATTTCCATATTCATCATGGTTTTACCAACATCCGTGCCGAGGATCCTGGCAACACATCATACTACAATGATGAACGGTGATGCAGGATGCAGGTGCAAAGGAGGACAACACTTTCTCAGATTTTTCCTTAGCAATGCCAAAGAAGCAAATCTGGATGATCGACCGAGAGACATTTAGCACTCCGCTTCTAATGTTCTCCCTGATGTTCTAGCTACCACGGTTATGCTAAAAAAAATCAACATGGCCATCAAGTAAAGGTCGGACTTCGGAGGCACAAGAATCCATAAGGAACAACTTGTGGGATAAGTCATATGAAATCCTCATGGGAAGTGACCAAACGGCTTAATCAAGATACTACAATAATGGTGCTTCCAGCTAGGTGCGTCCACTTCACTGGAACCTATATCATAGTTCTTGGAAGAAGTTCCAACCATCATATCTGCCTGAGATTCAAATCTGGTTGGTAACAGGATAATTCAGACAACGTGTCTGGAAATAAAGTTTGCAACACAACCCGACGAGATGATGTTGCGAGATTCCCGGGAGATGAACTACGATAGCAAACTCCAAAACGAGCTGGTTCTGCTACAACCTGTGAACACGCTGTCCCGGACAAGCATGGCCACGTAGTAGTCTTATAATAAAACACTACCGAGTTCTGGTTAGGAACCATCAACAAGGATGTCGAAGTCCTTGCGTAAGTCTAGCTCTTAAGAAGAAACTTCTTCTCCTTGAACAAATCAATCAGTGGCTTGGTGTGCTAGGGATACATATAGAATGAAGGTTGCAAGTCTCCAAACCATAGAATACTTCGCACATGTGCATGACTGACTTGGGATGATTCCAAAGGAAGCAAAACAAGCTTTCTGGAATCCACGGCGGCAACTTACATCAAATGCACGTGAATTAGAGGAAGTCACTACTTTCATCCAAACATATACTTCATGAGCTAGCACGAAGAAAATGCTTTCAAAAAGTTTCCAACACTAGCTGGATGTTCAACACGAGTCATGGAGAAGGTAGCAGTGTTGCTGATGGGCTCAACAACAATTCATCCAGGTTTCCATGGAGATGGAATTCCATAATTATGTGAACAAGTGATATCATTGGTCAGACCAAAAGATGTAATGGTGTATGCTCGAGGAATCAACCACGAGTAAGACAACATTACGAACATCGTTGGTTCTGATTTGATTTGATATTAGCCCATACTCAAATCAAAGTTTGGTTAAGATGATAGGTCCATTAATTGATCACGAGGACCAATCGATGAAGAAATCATCTTTCTACAACAAACACACACACAAGAGATATCCTTTGGAAAGAACTAAGTCAGGCAAGCTTTTATCTTCCAACTCTCCAAGTTGTTGTTTAGCTTAACCAACTAGCTCAAGGTATCCAACACAGATTCTTGGAGAAAGAGTGGTTTATAGGAAAACCATTTGATCACGAGCTCAACATAGCGGTCAGGTGACAACCTGGTGATACTTCTGAGAAGATATTCGGAAAATCACGAACCACCGATATGTTACTAAGCTCGAGAACAATCTTGCTTTTCAGGGCAAGA
>NW_025241681.1:0-816 GCF_018294505.1 Triticum aestivum
GGTCCCAGAGCGATTTCCATAGTTATTGAACCCCAAGCTGCACTTACGTGTCGGTCATCAGCGCTCGCAGTTTTGGCCAATTCTGGTCCGTTTCTTTGATTATTACTCACCGTTTTGGAGTCCCGAAGCGATTTCCATAGTTATTGAACTTCAAGGTGCGCTTATGTGTCGGTCATCAACACTGGCAGTTTTGGCCGATTCTGGCCCGTTTCATGGACTATTACTCACCGTTTTGGGGTCCCAGAGCGATTTCCATAGTTATTGAACCCCAAGGTGCACTTACGTGTCGGTCATCAACAATGGCAATTTTGGCCGATTCTGGCCCATTTCATGGACTATTACTCGCTATTTTGGGGTCCCGGAGTGATTTCCACGATTAATGAACACTAGGGTTCGTTTATGTGTCGGTCATCAACACTAGCAGTTTTGGCCGATTCTGGCCCGTTTCTTGGATTACTACTCACCATTTTGGGGCCCCGAAGCGATTTCCATAGTTATTGAACCCGAAGGTGCACTTATGTGTCGTTCATCAACACTGGTAGTTTTGGCCGATTCTGGCCCGTCTCATGTACTATTACTCACTGTTTTGGGGTTCCACAGTGATTTCCACGATTAATGAACCCTGGGGTGCACCGTTTTGGGGTCCCGAAGCAATTTCCACAGTTATTGAACCCCAAGGTGCACTTACATGTCGGTCATCAACACTGGCAATTTTGGCCGATTCTGGCCCGTTTCATGGACTATTACTCACTGTTTTGGGGTCCCGGAGTGATTTCCACGATTAATGAACACTGGGGTGCGTTTATGTGTCGGTCA
>NW_025241681.1:2772-3280 GCF_018294505.1 Triticum aestivum
TTTTGGCCGATTCTGGCCCGTTTCATGGACTATTACTCACCGTTTTGGGGTCCCGAAGCAATTTCCACAGTTATTGAACCCCAAGGTGCACTTACATGTCGGTCATCAACACTGGCAATTTTGGCCGATTCTGGCCCGTTTCATGGACTATTACTCACTGTTTTGGGGTCCCGGGGTGATTTCCACGATTAATGAACACTGGGGTGCGTTTATGTGTCGGTCACCAACACTCGCAGTTTTGGCGAATTCTGGCCCGTTTCTTGGATTATTACTCACTGTCAGTTTTGGCCGATTTCCATAGTTATTGAACCTGAAGGTGCGCCTAAGTGTCGGTCATCAACCCTGTCAGTTTTGGCCGATTTTGGCCCGTTTCATGGACTATTACTCACTGCTTTGGGGTCTGGGAGTGATTTCCACGATTAAGGAACACTGGGGTGCGTTTATGCGTGGTCATCAACACTGGCAGTTTTGGCCGATTCTGTCCCCTTTCATGGATTATTACCCACCG
>NW_025241682.1:0-3280 GCF_018294505.1 Triticum aestivum
TCATTGTTTGTTTGAAAAAGGGAAGCTCTTATGGTATCAAATAAATAGTTTGCTATGTTATGCTTGGAATCTTTGTGAAATTTATGATTTTTTTGTTGCTCTAAGAACTCTAAAAACACCTTCTCTTCCTATGTGAGTTTAATGATAATGGAATCTTATCTTCTTATGCAAAGGGTGTTTATAGTTACCATGATATCGAACAAATTGAAGAATTTGTTGCTTTTAAGGGTGCTTATGAAGTTGCTTCTTTGATTGAAATGTGTGATATTACTCCCTACAAATCCGAAAATTTTGACATACTTAAATATTGCTATGAAAACTATGCTCATAATGTCTATGTCAAAGAATTTATCGAAATAATGACCATTGCTTTGGAAGAAAATAATGATATGCATGAATCTATAGATAATTATGATTCTGATGATTTGATTGAAATATCCCTTGATGAACATGATGCTTGCTATTCTTGTGGCCATGATGCCAATATTTGAAGATGAATTTGCTATAGTTCCTTATGTTAAACATGAAGTCGTTGCTATTTCACCCATACTTGATAGTTCCTTCGATGAAAAGCATGATTGCAATGATGTTATTGTAAATTCTCTTAATGTCATTTGTTCTAAGGATATGCAAAACCTCAAGCTTGGGTATGCTAGTTTTGCTATGACTACTATTTGTTGCAATGATCATGATTGGGGCGATTCTTCTTATGATCTTGAAAATTTATTTAAGCCCCATGATGAATATGAGATCGATAATACTGTTTTCAATATTATTGAAAGTTGGTTTGGAAGAGTGTAAACTTTACCCACATATTTGGAGAATTTTCAATCTTATTAATTTTTTGATAAAAGTGGGTCTGGAGAGGTCATGACTTTAGTTAATGTTAATCCCAGTATTTTGAAAGAGTGTCAACCATGCATGTGGATCGTGTTGAAAATATTTTATGCGATAGATATTTTGTTGAATTTGCTTATGATCCCCCATGTAATTATTATGAGAGAGGAAAATATGGTTGTAGAAATTTTTCATGTTACTAAATTACCTCCCGTTATGTTGAGATTGCTATTGTTTCTTTCCGCTTCCTTGCATATGCTAGTTTTTGCTTGCTATGATAATTTGTTTGCCTATAAAATGCTTATGCATAGGAAGTATGTTAGACTTAGATGTGTTTGTCACATGTTTTATGATGCTCTATTTGTGCTTCAATTCTTGTCTTTCATGTGGTCATCATTTAAATCTCAATGCCTAGCTAGGGGCGTTAAACGATAGCGCTTGTTGGGAGGCAACCCAATTTTAGTTTTGTTCTTTACTTTTTTGCTCCTGTTTAGTAATAAATAAATTATCTAGCCTCTGGTTAGATGTGTTTTTATGTTTTAATTAGTGTTCGTGCCAAGTAGAACCTTTGGGAAGACTTGGGTGAAGTCAATGCGATCTTGCTGTAGAAAACAGAAACTTTTGCACTCACGAGAATAGCTGTCATGTTTTACAGAGGAGTGCTTTCAGGTTGATTATTTTTGCAGAAGATTAATAGACAAATTCCTCACGTCCACCAATTTATTTCAGAATTTTTGGAGTTACAGAAGTATTCAAAACTTACAGATTACTACAGATTATTCTGTTTTTACCAGATTCTGTTTTTCGTGTGTTGTTTGCTTATTTTGATGAATCTATGAGTAGTATCGGGGGGTATGAACCATAGAGAAGTTGTAATACAATAGGTTTTACACCAATATAAATAAAGAATGAGTTCATTATAGTACCTTGAAGTGGTGATTTATTTTCTTATACTAACGGAGCTCATGAGATTTTCTGTTGAAGTCTTGTGTTGTGAAGTTTTCATGTTTTGTGTAAGGATTTGATAGATTTTGGAATAAGGAGTGGCAAGAGACTAAGATTGGGGATTCCCAAGGCACCCCAAGGTAAAATTCAAGGACAACCAAAAGCCTAAGCTTGGGGATGCCCCGGAAGGCTTCCCCTCTTTCGTCTTCGTCTATCGGTAACTTTACTTGAGGCTATATTTTTATTCACCACATGATATGTGTTTGCTTGGAGCGTCTTGTATGATTTGACTCTTTTCTTTTTAGTTTACCACAATCATCCTTGCTGTACACACCTTTTGGTATAGACACGCATTAATCGTGATTTATTAGAATACTCTATGTGCTTCACTTATATCTTTTGAGCTAGACAATATTGCTCTAGTGCTTCACTTATATCTTTTTAAAGCACGACAATGGTTTTATTTAATAGAAACTGTTGATCTCTCATGCTTCACTTATATTATTTTGAGAGTCTTTTAGAATGGCATGGTATTTTGCTTTGGTTATAAAATTAGTCCTAATATGATGGGCATCCAAGATGGGTATAATAAAAACTTTCATATAAAGTGCATTGAATACTATGAGAAGTTTGATTCTTTATGATTGTTTTGGGATATGAAGATGGTGATATTAAAGTCATGCTAGTAGAGTAGTTGTGAATTTGAGAGATACTTGTGTTAAAGTATGTGATCCCCGTAGCATGCACATATGGTGAACCGTTATGTGATGAAGTTGGAGCATGATTTATTTATTGACTGTCTTCCTTATGAATGGCGGTCGGGGACAAGCGATGGTCTTTTCCTACCAATCTATCCCCCTAGGAGCATGCATGTAGTACTTCATTTCAATAAATAATAAATTTTTGCAATAAGTATGTGAGTTCTTTATGACTAATGTTGAGTCCATGGATTATACGCACTCTCACCCTTCCACCATTGCTAGCCTCTCTAGTACCGCGCAACTTTTGCCGGTACCATACACCCACCATATACCTTCCTCAAAAAAGCCAGCATACCTACCTATTATGGCATTTCCATTGCTATTCTGAGATATATTGCCATGCAACTTTCCACCGTTCCGTTTATTATGACATGCTCCATCATTGTCATATTGCGTTGCATGATCATGTAGTTGACATCGTATTTGTGTCAAAGCCACCTTTCATAATTCTTTCATACATGTTACTCTTGATTTGTTGCACATCCAGGTACACCGCCGGAGCCATTCACATAGATTCATATTTTGGTCTAAGTATTGAGTTGTAATTCTTGAGTTGTAATTAAATAAAAGTGTGATGATCGTCATTATCAGAGCATTGTCCCATGTGAGGAAAGGATGATGGAGACAATGATTCCAACACAAGTCGGATGAGACTCCGGACAAAAAAAAGAGGCCATAAAAAAAGAGAAAAGGCCCAAATAAATAATAATAATAATAATAATAATAATAATAATAAT
>NW_025241683.1:0-3280 GCF_018294505.1 Triticum aestivum
TAAGACCGTCCATCTGCTACACCCTTCTGATGAAATAGTTGCTTACCAAGCTCATCTGGTGCAAAATACCGAGGCAAGGCTTTACGCATTGAATGCCTTGAACGCTGCACCACTCGAGGGCATTGAAAACATTCCCGTCGTGCGTGAATTCCTCGACGTCTTCCCTGAAGAACTTCCGGGGATTCCCCCTGCTAGAGCTGTCGAATTCATCATCGACTTGAAACCAGGCACCACTCCCATAGCCAAGCGACCCTACAAAATGCCGCCGCATGAACTCCTTGAGCTTAAGGAGGAAATCGACAAGTCTCTTCGCAAAGGATTCATTCGTCCAAGTTGCTCTCCTTGGGGAGCACCTTCTCTCTTTGTCAAGAAGAAGGATGGGACTAACCGATTGGTTCAAGACTACCGTCCTATAAACCAAGCTACCATTGAGAATAAATACCCTCTTCCTCGGATCAATGATCTGTATGATCAACTGGCGGGTTCGTCAGTGTTCACTAAGCTCGACTTGAGGTTGGGCTACCACCAGATCCGTGTTCGCGAAGAGGATATCCCAAAGACCGCCTTCGTGACTCGCTATGGTTCATACGAGTACACCGTCATGTCTTTCGGTTTAACCAATGCTCCAGCCACCTTCTCTCGTCTGATGAACTACATATTCATGGATTACCTCGACAAGTTCGTCGTGGTTTATCTGGATGATATCCTGATATTCTCCAAGAACGAAGAAGAACATGCTGAACATCTTCGACTTGTGCTGGAAAAGCTACAAGAACATCAACTATATGCCAAGTTCTCCAAATGTGAATTCTGGCTACCGGAGGTAACCTATCTTGGGCATGTCATCTCTAAGGATGGTATTGCCGTCAACCCCGAGCGAGTTCAGGCTATTCTTGATTGGACTCCTCCCAAGAACGTTAAGCAAGTCAGAAGTTTTCTCGGTCTCGCCAGCTATTGCCGTCGATTTGTCGAGAACTTCTCCAAGATCGCCAGGCCTCTGACTAACCTGTTGCATAAGGGTGTCAAGTTCCAATGGACAGACAAATGTCAGGAAAGTTTCCAGGCACTCAAAGACAAGTTGACCTCTGCTCCAGTTCTAGCTCCACCTGATACTAAGAAGGACTTCGTCATCTACTGCGACGCTTCCCATCAAGGATTAGGCTGTGTCCTAATGCAAGACCGCAAAGTGATTGCTTATTCCTCTCGACAATTGCGCCCTCACGAAGAGAACTACCCATTTCATGACCTCGAACTTGCTGCAGTCATTCATGCGCTGAAGCAGTGGCGACATTACCTTCTCGGTAATCGTTGCGAGATCTTCACTGACCACCAAAGTCTGAAGTATCTGTTTACTCAGCCAGATCTGAACCTCCGCCAGCAGAGATGGATGGAGCTTGTTGCAGACTTTGACTTGGGTATTTCCTATACGCCAGGCAAGGCTAATGTAATGGCTGATGCCTTGAGCCGCAAGTCTTACTGCAACCACCTTCAGGTTCACAAAGTTCAGCCCTCGCTTGTTGAGGAATTCAGGAAGCTGAACCTCCATATTGTTCCTCCGGGTGCACTCATTCCCCCTCCTAAGGAGTTTGGCAAGGTGAACCTCCACGTTGTTACCCAGGGTTCTCTCAATACCCTAGTTGCTAAACCAGATCTTGAGGACAGCATCAAAAGGCTACAGCAGTATGACTCTGAAGCCTACAAGATTAAGCGCTACCTCGCAGAAGGAAAGCCCTCATTCTTCACCATTGCTGAAGATGGCACCTTATACTTCAAGGGCCGCCTAGTGGTGCCATGTACAGAGAAAAACCTGGATATGACACAGGAAGTTATGAAAGAAGCTCATGATACGCCTCTGTGTATCCATCCTGGTAGTACAAAGATGTATCAAGACATCCGACAGAGATTCTGGTGGTCTAATATGAAGCAAGACATTGCTCGTTATGTTGCTGAGTGTGACGTTTGCCGTCATATCAAAGCAGAACATCAAAGGCCTGCTGGAACTCTGCAACCTATCTCTATTCCTGAATGGAAATGGGACCATGTTGAGATGAACTTCGTCACTGGATTTCCCAAATCACAGAAAGGTAATGATGCTATTCTTGTCGTCATTGACCGGCTTTCCAAAGTTGCACATTTCCTGGCAGTCAAAGAAACGATCACTGCTAGCCAGTTGGCAACGCTCTATATGTCTAGGATTGTTTCACTCCACGGTATTCCATTGGTTATCAGTTCAGACCGTGGTAGCTTATTCACTTCAAGATTCTGGGCAAGTTTCCAAGAAGCTATGGGAACTCATCTGTCATTCAGTACTGCGTTTCATCCTCAATCGCAAGGACAAGTTGAACGCGTCAACCAAGTTCTCGAAGACATGCTTCGAGCTTGCGTTATTTCCTTCGGCAAGAAATGGGAGGAATCTCTCCCGTATGCTGAGTTCTCTTATAATAATAGCTATCAAGCTAGTCTGAAGATGGCCCCCTTCGAAGTGTTATATGGACGAAAGTGCCGAACCCCTCTGAACTGGTCAGAAACTGGGGAACGTCCACTCTTCGGTCCGGATATTATCCAAGATGCCGAAGAACAAGTCCGCATTATTCGCGAGAATCTCAAGACTGCTCAGTCACGTCAGAAGAGTCAGTATGATCGTCATCATAAAGACATGGTCTATCAACCTGGCGAAAAGGCTTATCTTCGAGTCACACCTATGAAGGGTGCTCACCGCTTCGGGATCAAGGGCAAACTAGCTCCTCGCTATATTGGCCCATTCACTATTCTCGGAAGGCGTGGAAAAGTGGCATACCAACTGGAGCTACCGCCGAACCTTTCTCAGGTTCACGATGTGTTCCATGTGTCACAGCTCCGCCGTTGCTTCAAGGATCCAATCCGAGCTGTGGATCATGAAGTGCTCGAATTGCAGCAAGACCTCTCCTATAAGGAGCATCCGGTCCGCATTCTCGACCAAGCTGAACGCCGCACACGTCAGAAGGCGATCAAGTTTCTCAAAGTCCAGTGGTCGCACCATTCTGAAGATGAGGCCACTTGGGAACGAGAGGATCGTCTGCGCGAAGAATACCCCGCACTGTTTCCTTCTACCTCCTAAATCTCAGGACGAGATTTCTTGTAGTGGAGGAGATTTGTAACACCCTGGGAATCATGCTACAGTAACTCCCTGTGATTAAGCTAATCATGTTGCTAAACAGGGCTTGATCACATTTGAATCACCTTCCTTTTCTAACTCCTAGTTCAAACTTCAAATATAATTAAAGTGAAAAATAAAAGTTTT
>NW_025241684.1:0-3280 GCF_018294505.1 Triticum aestivum
GGCCTCCTCTTTTCTTTCTTGATGTAGGGTCCAAGTCTCCCTAGTCTTGTTCGTTGAGTAAATCACGTTCCCGAAGGTTTCATTCCGTTTGGACTCCATTTGATATTCCTTTTCTTCGAAACCCTAAAACATGCAAAAACAACAATTCTGGGCTGGGCCTTCGGTTAATAGGTTAGTCCCAGAAAAATATAAAAGTGGATAATAAAGCCCAGTAATGTCCAAAACAGTAGATAATATAGCATGGAGCAATCAAAAATTATAGATACGTTGGAGATGTATCAGGTATACGAAAGGTCACGCGGGAGCTAAAATGTTTTTCTGTAGTGGACACTGAATCCGACGGCTCGCCTCTTCGGCTGAAGTCTGTTCGCTTCGTCTCCCTCTGTTGCTTCACCTCCCGTCGCAGCCTGTTCGCCTCCTTCTCCTGTGCCTATATAAGAGAGGTCGCTCCTCTCCAGAGAGACACACCAGAAGATCCTCTTTTTCTCGCCACAAAGTTCCTGAGCACCGTGCTACTGCTATGATCTTCCCCATCCCGACTTGCGGCGTGCACTGCAGGTCGGGACAGTAGGCCTCCGAAACCGCACCTTTTGAGTCCTGTATGGGAGAAGGGTGATAAGGTTTTATGGGAGCACTCAACGCGACTACTGACTTCTTCGTCACGGACGCCCCGGACTCCGACGACGACTTCTTCCCCGACGTCGACAACCTCCTCGCCGACATGGCTGGCGAGGACACCGACCCCAAGACCGATGCATCTACTCCCGTTCCGTATGTTCTCATACTCTTCCTGTTAGAGGTTCTGTCACAACTTCTTGCTCTAGTGTCAGTTCTAGATGTGTTCGGTTCTAGTTCGTATATGCAAATGCTATTTACCTTCTCTCTGTCAAATTACATGACTTGTTTTATCTCTGCTATATTAGTCATGCTTTATCGAATATTTTTATTAATAAAATCATTCGATAAATTGCTCATATTTCCAACAGATTACTCCACTACAGTACTACACGCTTCATAGAATTAAGCATGGATTTTAGGGTCGGAAGTCGATGGCCTCAAGCATGGACATGGTTTTTTCATGCACAAAGTTTCTTTTGCCTCCACGTTGCACCCTGATACAAAACGCTTCTGCACATATGGGTGTATCATCTATGTTTTGGAAATAGGATCAGAATAAATCTGAGGAAATATCATCAATCGGATAGTAAAGAACTCCATTGGTGCATATGAGACAACACTGAAAGTTGCAAGAAGAATTTTTCTGTATCAGCCAATACAGCCAGGATGGAAATAACCCTGATACAGTCAATTAAAAACAGCTTCTATATATGAATATACTATAGCAAAGAATGGTATGGCGGTTGAAGAAAATTATACATGATATGATTCCCAATATGTTAAGTGCATGCTTGCATCCATCCACTCTGGGGTACAGTTTTATGTGAGATACATCAGAGGGGAGACGGGAGATACACACGCATGCTTAACACAACAAACTCCGGTGCCTGATCGTATCTTTAGGTTACTGATGTGAGATACATGCGGCATGTTTGCATGCATGGCCGCTTGACCAGAATGGCCGCCCGTGAGACTTGCTCATATGAGAAATGACCATACGGATTAGCTTGAGATCGCAAGAACAAAGTTTTGAAGCATTCTATTACCTCCCAACCATACAGAGTACTATCCATGCAAGGACGCAGGTTGTACGTTGGCTTCTGGGTGAATTCAAGAAAAACAGTGATGGGCTGGCTGCTACACTACTACTTCCTACTGCTAGCTTGTATTTGTATTTCTGCTGCTATTTGTGCACCTGAACCTTGTATCTCTGCTCCTGAACCTTGTATTTGTGCTTCTGAAGACCTGCACCATGTATTTGTGATGCTATTTGTGCTCTTGAACCTTGTATTTGCCTTCCTGATATTGTGTTTTCTAGCTGTTCTACTATGTATTCACATTGATGGTTAGTAACTGAAGCTATTTGTGCATTTTTGTCACTGTGTGAACCAATATTCGTTATATGAATTTTGCCACTACTCTGTTATACACTGTACAAGAACAATATACAGCAGCCCGATGGGTAACCCATCGGGTCGGGTTACCCATTGGGTTCGGGCGTGGGTCTGATCCTTCGCCCATGGGCAGGGTCGTGGGCAACTGGGTAGACCCATTTAGTAATCGGGCATGGGTTTGGTAGACCTCGACCCGGGCAAACCCGACCCGACTGCCAGGTTGACTCTGGGGTACAGTTTTATGT
Organism: Triticum aestivum; assembly: GCF_018294505.1. Lineage (NCBI taxonomy): Eukaryota > Viridiplantae > Streptophyta > Magnoliopsida > Poales > Poaceae > Triticum > Triticum aestivum. The sequence continues at coordinate 2,258 of NW_025241684.1, forward strand.
GAGATACATCAGAGGGGAGACGGGAGATACACACGCACGCTTAACACAACAAACTCCGGTGCCTGATCGTATCTTTAGGTTACTGATGTGAGATACATGCGGCATGTTTGCATGCATGGCCGCTTGACCAGAATGGCCACCCGTGAGACTTGCTCATATGAGAAATGACCATACGGATTAGCTTGAGATCGCAAGAACAAAGTTTTGAAGCATTCTATTACCTCCCAGCCATACAGAGTACTATCCATGCAAGGACGCAGGTTGTACGTTGGCTTCTGGGTGAATTCAAGAAAAACAGTGATGGGCTGGGTTAGCTTGAACCCATGATGACGATGGCGCCGACAGCACACGATCAACACTTCAGCTTGTAGGATTGAACGACCAGATCGAGACTCATGTCGGCAAGACGGCCGTGTTGGCTACGACTCTCGGAGGAAGTGAAGTTGGGTGTGGAGAAGGGGGCAGCCGGAAGAATAGTAGAGCTATGAACGGGCTCTTGATTTCAAAGTGCTTTATAGATCAAAGGGGAGAGGTCCAAAGGTCAGCTTAGTGGAGCGGCGCCTGTTCGATTGCCTAGATCATAACTTAATGGAGGAAGAGGTGCATGTAGGTAGCTGGTCATTTACCTCGGCAGCCCGATGGTCGCCTCCCTCGCCTTTTTCTTGTGTGCATTCACTGCACCTAGTGCCGAGAGAAGAGGAAGGGACAAACCTGCATGCTGGAGGTTGCCCCGCTGCCTGTAAGTAGCCGACTGGTCGTCTGCCTCGCCGGTTTTGTCTACATGCACCTAGTGCCGCGAGAGACGAAAGGACAAATCTGCATGTAAATGATTGATTTGGGGGAAGTAGTACGAAGCTACATGGCAGTAGCTGCAGCGCTGATGAGGGATAGTGCAAATTGTAAGACACTCCATAGAAAACATTGACAATTAATAACGGATGATGTGGCTTTAGCATACGTCAGAAAATTTAGTAGTGGGAGCTGATGTGGCAAGAAGGATGATGTGGATAGCTTGCATGTTTA
>NW_025241685.1:0-3279 GCF_018294505.1 Triticum aestivum
GGATCCTCCACCCCGCTGGCTCCTACAAGAAGGTAAGAGCCCTGCCCAACCATGAATGGAGCCTAGGGAAACTTATTCAGATGGGACGCCACCGTGATGACCTGAACAATGACTCCCTCAATCCTAACTCTACTGAGAACACACCCGACGCACAAATCCGAGGTTCCCCCTCCCTCCCACCATCGAAGAAGCCGACAAAGGGAGATGAAACTAGTGGCGGCACCGACGGCACACAAAGGGACCCGCTAGCCTCCTGTTTGCCTAGCTAACCCTAAGTGATCGAGGAAAAAAGTTATACAACTTTGATTTTTGTATCCTAACTGCCTGGCTAACCACTAATTTCCATCCAAGGTCGTATGCAACCTCGGCAGTCAAAACATTGCAGCACGGTGAATACCCCATTTTGCCGAGCTTTAATATTATTTTTTGTTTTGTCAGTGTCAAAGAGTGCCGAAAAGGTCCTATGTGGCATTCTTTTTAGCATTTGATGTTAGATAATCTGCTAGCATTCGATGCTACCGAGTGGTTAGTTGATTGGCTATGGAATCTATGTATAATAGTGTCGGGCGAGAACTGCAGGCCATCCTTGAGCAAGCACACGTCTTCTTTCTGAGATGCCTTCTTATTCATGCTATTATCCCCACCGTCTCCGTCCCTGACGCAAGTCAGGATCTCCACCACCTCCTTGATGGACGGCCTTAGATCCCTCTCCAGTTGCAAGCACTGGAAGGCCACCTCCGCGACGCGATCGATCGTCCTCTTTGTTTCGGGGTCGGTATTGTAGCCGAGCTCCGGATCAACCAGCTGAACAACTTGATGGTTCTGAATCCTGTTGAGAGCCATGTTTGCCAAGTTGATCTCACTGTGGGTCCTGCTCATGTCCACATGGGCCTTGGTGGGAAGAGAGAGGGGCGGCCAGGAAGGGCCGCGCGCCCCCTCTCCCTCTGGTCCGAATTGGACTAGGAGGGGGGGCGGCGCCCCCCTCTTTCCTTCCCCTCCTCTCCCCCTTCCTTCCCCTCCTAGTAGGAGTAGGAAAGGAGGAGTCCTACTCCTACTAGGAGGAGGACTCCTCCTCCTGGCGCGCCCAACGAGGGCCGGCTGGCCTCCCCCCTCCCTCCTTTATATACGGGGGCAGGGGGCACCCCATAGACACACAAGTTGATCTACGGATCGTTCCTTAGCCGTGTGCGGTGCCCCCCTCCACCATATTCCACCTCGGTCATATCGTCGCGGAGTTTAGACAAAGCCCTGCGCCGGTAGAACATCATCATCGTCACCACGCCGTCGTGCTGACGGAACTCTTCCCCGAAGCTTTGCTGGATCGGAGCCCGGGGATCGTCATCGAGCTGAACGTGTGCTGAACTCGGAGGTGCCGTACGTTCGGTGCTTGGATCGGTCGGATCGTGAAGATGTACGACTACATCAACTGCGTTGTCATAACGCTTCCGCTTACGGTCTACGAGGGTACGTGGACGAACACTCTCCCCTCTCGTTGCTATGCCATCACCATGATCTTGCGTGTGCGTAGGAAATTTTTTGAAATTACTACGTTTCCCAACAGTGGCATCCGAGCCTGGTTTTATGCGTAGATGTCATATGCACGAGTAGAACACAAGTGAGTTGTGGGCGATATAAGTCATACTGCTTACCAGCATGTCATACTTTGGTTCGGCGGTATTGTGAGATGAAGCGGCCCGGACCGACATTACGCGTACGCTTACGCGAGACTGGTTTCACCGCTACGAGCACTCGTTTCTTAAAGGTGACCGGCGGGTGTCTGTCTCTCTCACTTTAGCTGAATCGAGTGTAGCTACGCCCGGTCCTTGCGAAGGTTAAAACAGCACCAACTTGACAAACTATCGTTGTGGTTTTTGATGCGTAGGTAAGAACAGTTCTTGCTAAGCCCGTAGCAGCCACGTAAAATTTGCAACAACAAAGTAGAGGATGTCTAACTTGTTTTTGCAGGGCATGTTGTGATGTGATATGGTTAAGACGTGATGCTATATTTTATTGTATGAGATGATCATGTTTTGTAACCGAAGTTATTGGCAACTGGCAGGAGCCATATGGTTGTCGCTTTATTGTATGAAATGCAAACGCCCTGTAATTGCTTTACTTTATCACTAAGCGGTAGCGATAGTCGTAGAAGCAATAGTTGGCGAGACGACAACGATGCTACGATGAAGATCAAGGTGCCGCGCCGGTGACGATGGTGATCATGACGATGCTTCGGAGATGGATATCACAAGCACAAGATGATGATGGCCATATCATATCACTTGTATTGATTGCATGTGATGTTTATCCTTTATGCATCTTATCTTGCTTTGATTGACGGTAGCATTTTAAGATGATGTCTCACTAAAATTATCAAGAAGTGTTCTCCCTGAGTATGCACCGTTCCCAAAGTTCGTCGTGTCCAGACACCACGTGATGATCGGGTGTGATAAGCTCTACGTCCATCTACAACGGGTGCAAGCCAGTTTTGCACACGCAGAATACTCAGGTTAAACTTGACGAGCCTAGCATATGCAGATATGGCCTTGGAACACGGAGACCGAAAGGTCGAGCGTGAATCATATAGTAGATATGATCAACATAGTGATGTTCACCATTGAAAACTACTCCATCTCACGTGATGATCGGTTATGGTTTAGTTGATTTGGATCACGTGATCACTTAGATGAATAGAGAGATGTCTGTCTAAGTGGGAGTTCTTAAGTAATATAATTAATTGAACTTAAATTATCATGAACTTAGTACCTGATAGTATTTTGCTTGTCTATTTTTGTTTGTAGATAGATGGCTCGTGCTGTTGTTCCGTTGAATTTTAATGCGTTCCTTGAGAAAGCAAAGTTGAAAGATGATGGTAGCAATTACACGGACTGGGTCCGTAACCTGAGGATTATCCTCATTGCTGCACAGAAAAGTTATGTCCTGGAAGCACCGCTGGGTGCCAGGCCTGCTGCTGATGCAACTGACGACGTTAAGAACGTCTGGCAGAGCAAAGCTGATGACTACTCTATAGTTCAGTGTGCCATGCTTTACGGCTTAGAACCGGGTCTTCAACGACGTTTTGAACGTCATGGAGCATATGAGATGTTCCAGGAGTTGAAGTTAATATTTCAAGCAAATGCCCGGACTGAGAGATATGAAGTCTCCAATAAGTTCTATAGCTGCAAGATGGAGGAGAATAGTTCTGTCAGTGAACATATACTCAAAATGTCTGGGTATAATAATCACTTGATTCAACTGGGAGTTAATCTTCCGGATGATAGC
>NW_025241686.1:0-3279 GCF_018294505.1 Triticum aestivum
CCACGGCGGCGCTGGGGGCTGCGGGGGTGCGGGAGGACGCGTGGCGCCCTGCGGTTTGCTGCGGGAGGCTGCGCGGCGGCGGCTGGCCAATGGGGCGCTGCCAGGTGGCGCCCGTGAGGTGGTCGGCGATGGATTTTGAGGTGGAGGTGGCTGGCGGCTGCGGGGATCCCAAGGAAGAGGGGTCTAGGGGTAGGGGAAGGCTAGGGTTGCCCATTTTTGGAAGGAAGGGGTGTATATATAGGGGAGGTTAGGGTTTTAGGGGAGTTTTGGGGAGTTTCTCGACCCTTCGATCGTGATCTGATGGCCCGAAATGGAGGGGGTAGCTGGGATGCAGGTGGGCTGTGCAGAAGAGGGCTTGGGCTGAGAGAAGAGAAGAGGAATACAGCCCGACACGGTTTTCGGAGACCGAAAACGTCCGGCATAAAGACCGGCTATATTGCGGTCGTAGGTTTAACGGTTGGGCTATCAAATGGACTCCGAATGCGACGAAACTTGATAGGCGGTCTGTCTACACTATAATAAGACCGCACGACAAGTTGCAACCCATTCCGAGAACATTTTTATGCCACTTATGAAATAATATCTCGGAGGTGCCGCGGACGCGTGCAAGTGTGTCTGGACTCCGAATGCACAACGGAGAGAACCGGTAGAAACCGAACGGATGCAAGTTTTGAAAAACATGCAGATGAAATGCAGATGATGACATGGCAAAATGCAACACGCAAGAAAATGACATGGCAACGACGCCGAATAACTAGCAGACACCTGGCACATCGAATCCGGGACGTTACAGTAATCTCCATCATGGGGCTTGAACCCACGTTCACAAGGTTAAGAGCTTTGTACTCTACCAACTGAGTAGTGGATCTTTCAATTTATTGGACTGAGGCTTGTGTACCTTGAATTTTTGACAGAAGCAATTGGTAGCCCCCAAGGGCCAGCTCATTATAATGTAGCCCCCAGGAGTCGGGTCTTCAATAAGTTGAGCGAAAAATGAGTTTGCATTAGTCCCAAGTGCCATGGTGCATGCTGGCAGTGACATGGGACTTGTATATTTGATGTAATCTCAACTTGAATAATGTAGCCCCCAAGTGCCGGGTCGTAAGCCTGCAGCGACTCGGGACTATTCCTTCTATTACAGAATAAATCATATACATTGATAAAGAAATAATAGCCATTGCGCTGAAGCGACTTTGAAAACCTCAATCATTCAATGTCATTATCAAAATCCAGCCAAGTTTGGCTATTAGAAATTTCAATACCTTATTCGTTGACAAACAAATCCGAAGTTTAAATACTCGCCGGCTCTTGGCCCATGGAGACTTAATGCGCATTCATTGTAAGCCGGAATTTTTATTACCCGGCGGCTTATAGCCTTTGAGAAAATTCAGAACGGATAATCATTTTTAAGCATCAATTTTTATGATGAGCTTGAACTTAAGCATTTATATAAGTCATAGTTCTGCAAATCCTGCACAGAGCTTTAAACAATATATGGCCTGGCGACTTAATGTCAAAAGCCAGGGAGGGTAACAACTCAAACATAATATAGTCTTTATGCAATTATGGAAAAGACTAGAATTAAGGCCATTCAAACCTAAACATACTGGCGACTTAACGTCAAAAGCCAGGGTGGGTTATCCAACCTCGCATATTTATATAATCAGGAAAAACATACCTGTAGAAATTGGCTCATACTGCCGGCTTAACGTCGCCGTATCCAATAAGGGCAATAATCCAATGATTGATAAGTGCATGATTCGAATGGCGCAATCCAAAATATACCGGCGACTTAAAGTCCATAGTCAGGGCCGGTTTAAACATAATCATATAACCAATATTATACCTATGATATTGAATCGTACTGCCGGTTTAAACATAATCATGTATAACCGCGGGAGGCCTGCTGGCTGCCGTTGTACTGGCCGGCTCCGTGCGAGCCAGTAGGACGACCCCAGCCGTGGCCGTCATTGGTGGTGTCGGCGAAGATGCGCTCCCCTCCACGGGCGTCGCCTTGCCGTGCCACGGCATTAGCGGAGGTGGAGAACTCGGGGGTGAAGGCGTTCTGCTCCTTGAGGGATTCGCAGGAGAGGAGCAAGGAGTAAAAATCCGACAGGCTGAGGTTGTCAGCGCCGGCGGCTGCCAACACCGTGAGAGAGTGCTGGAGGGACTCGTAGTGAGGCCCGAGACCAACGACAATGTAGTCGATCACCTCAGCATCGGAGAGAGGCGACCCCACCTGGGCCATGGCGTCCGCGAAACCCTTCATCTTGTGAAAGTAGGCGGCGGCGGTGAGGTCGTTCTTCTTCAGTGTCGAGAGTTGAAGATGCATCTGGCGCACCCCAGCCATGTTCTGCGCCGAGAACATGGACTCGAGGCACGCCCACACAGAGGACGCGGTGGTGCGGCCGATGACATGGCCGAGGATCTCCTCCGTCATGGAGCCGACGAGGATGCTGAGAACACGCTGATCCGTGTAGAGCCACAAGGCGTACTCCGGATTGGGCATGGTCACGGCCTTGGCACCGTCTCCTTCGGTGATCGTGGCCGGAGGGGCTCCGTAGGAGCCATCCGGGAAGCCGTACCAGCCCTGGCCGGCGATGTTGGGGACGACCTGCATCTTCCAAAGAAGATAATTGGTGCGATCTAGATGCACCGTGATGGTGTTGAGGTTCTGGCCGATAGGGGCGGAGATGATGGCGCCGGCCGGGATGGATGGTGCGGAGGATTGGGACGAGGTGCTCGAAGTGGAGAGGGCAAGCTGCAACGCGGCGGCGGTAGCGCGTAGGCGGCGGCGGCAACGGGGAAAAGAGACGGCGGCGGCGGAAGCGCGTGAGCGAAACCCTAGGTCGGATCGACCCGCTCTGTATACCAAGTCAAAAAGAATTATTTGCCGTGGTTAGCCCCAACCGGCTGACATCTTTTTATATTGATTAGATCAACTTGTACAACAAGAAAATACAATGAATATGCAACACGTACACACATACATATAAAATACAACTCTAGCATACACGCCTGACGCCTTTGCCGAGTGCTCCGCCGCTCATTCCACAGTCGCATAGTACGGCGCCACAGACTACGCGCCACTACCCCAGCCGCAGCCCGCAGCTCCAAAGAATTCTGATGATCCGTTGACGTTGACGCTTCGCCACTACGGAATCTGGAGGCAAAAAAACAGTAATAAAAACAATGAAGAAAAAGAGCTCGTTTGTCTTTTTTATTCCTACGTATATCTTGTATGCATGCAGGACAAGCTTGAAGATGTTTTGCTCGCAT
>NW_025241687.1:0-3279 GCF_018294505.1 Triticum aestivum
GGGGGGGGGTTGGGGGTTTTGGGGGGTTAATTTAGGTGTTTCATATATTGTGTTAGCTAGTTATAATTAATAGAGAGAAGTGTCCTCTGTTATGTCCATGCTTGGTCGACGCTACGTACTATACATACGTATATAGAGAGGACTAGACACGCTAGCTAGCTAGTAAGCAAACGAAGGAAACAGAAGATCGTCATGAACATATATGCATATATACAAAGAGAAGTGATATCGACCACCTCTCCTTCTCCGAGAGATTGGTCGAATAACAAGTTCTCGTATATCTATCTGACACTACCGGCTACATATATACAATAATTATCTCTTACAAATATAATCATACGGACTCAGGGTCCACATAGAATTCTCCGTCTTCAGGGATCACGTGGTCAAGAAAGAATGCCGCCAATTCCTCTTGAATTCCTCGCATGCGAGCTGGTGCTAGGAGTTCATCCCGCTTCCGAAACATCTTATTTAAAGAAGGGGGTCAATACATATATATATATATATGAATGAATGAAACTCAACACAAATGATGGTAATAAAATAAAATTGTGAATGTTGTTATTTACGTACTTCATATTGTTCGTCAGTGTAGCCCCGCTCACAGGTCGTGTGGCGGATGGACTCGCAAACATAGTATCCACAGAAATCATTCCCTTGTTCCTGCCACAACCACTTTACAAGAAATAGAGGTTAATCAAACTGATAAGCAAGAATGCCAAATGGTATTGATGAAACTAGTGCTTGAATGGCTAGTAGATGCGCTTAAAATGCTACTATAGCAAGTACTTACTTTCGGGTGTCTAAATTGCAGCTCCTTCGGCAGTCCCGGAGCTTTTCTGGTGAATTTTCTCCAAACCCTGCCGGACAAAGAAAACAATTACTTGATATATCAGAAAATGAACAAAGTTGCTGATATGGTGGATAATGATCGATTTAACTTACTTCTCGAGTATTTGAGTCATGTCTGCATAGTCCTTGGGATCTTTTCGTCTTGAGTCTAAGACGGTTACTAGTCCCTGCTCAAGCTTAATATGTAGGAGAATATAGTGGAAACTGCACACGCATGCATAACTCATCAATTACATTACTATAACCTTGACTAATATATAAGGGAAACCGAATACACACAAGACAGTAACACTCACTTGAAGTTGTAAGGAAAGAGTATTATATCTTTGTTTTGATTTATTATCAACGATTCTAGCATGCTGGCCTCGGTTTCTGCGGCATGAAATTTAACCTGAGTTGCATCTATGAGATATGTGTTAATGAACCCAATATCACCGACTTGTCTTTTCTTCAATTTGACGATCTTCAATCTGCATAATATAGTGAGGATGATTATAAATACATGCAATGAAAGAGCTAAGCTATATAGAGAAACTTAATGACAGAAGTAGTACTACTTACAGACAGTAGCAGGCGACCGTTGTTTTATCGAGGGCCAATTGATTGAAAAACTGATAGAACTCCTCAAATGGAACAGGAAACAGATCAATTCCAACGAGGTCATGCTCCTTTTTAACTTTCACATACAAAGTACTCCTCCCCCCAGAGTCTCTGCAGATTTTCAAGTACCAATCATGCAATCTACGCATCATCGTTGATAGAGATCTTTCATCTTTGATGAGAGGCTTCCCGTACTCGTATCTTTGTATCTGCATCTCCATGGGTTCATAATGTACTTCGTCGGGCAGGTAATCTGCAAGATTGCTATAACCGGGCACCATCCTCGGATCATTATCGACGTTGTGGCTAGGCACCTTGAGCGGGGGGCACGATTGCTTCGCTTTTTCGCCGAGCTGGGCAATTTGTTTCCCAGCTCGTCGTTCTTTCAGCCTTTGATCACTGACAGTACTTCCCGACCGCTCCGCTTCGGCAAATTCCTTTCCAATAATGCGGTCATAGTTTCCTTTCGGCGGATCAGACTTTGGTGGTTTTGTCAGGGCAGCCAGAGTGCGCTTCACTTTCACCCGATCTACCTTCTCCTCCGGAGGTGGATGTTTCTTTTCTTTCACCCCTTCAAAGAATTTCTTCACTTCTTCTCGTGCGATCTCGGCGTTCTCCTCCTGGGTCCTCTTGTATGGTAACTTCTCTGGAGTCTTCAGAGAAGGACCGAATCTGTGTGTCCTCCCGCCTCCGGTTGTACTACTAGACACCGACCGAGCAGACGTAGCGGTTGTCTTCTTTACTTGCTTAAGAGGTGGAGGAGAAGGACTACAACGCGCCGGAGCAGCTGGAGCAGCGGCAGGTCTCTTCCTCCCTTGCTGATGAGGCGGAGAAGGAGGAGGCTCGCTGCTTGGGCGCGTCGGCGCAGACGGAGAAGGAGGCGGAGTGCCGCCACGCGCCGGAGAAGGAGCCGGCCGAGGGCCCTGATCGTCACTCACCGGAGGAGGAGGCGGTGGAGGCGGGGTGCCCTGACTCGCCGGAGGAGGAGGAGGAGGCGGTGGCGTCCAGTTCGGAAGGTTGATGAGCTCCTTCCGCCATAGGCATGGAGTCTTCAGAGCAGACCCCAGCCGAGTCTCCCCTTCATCGGTAGGGTGGTCAAGCTGGAGGTCCTCAAATCCCTCCATTATCTCATCCACCATCACCCTAGCATATCTTTCTGGAATCGGCTGGCAGTGAAAAGTTGCGCCGGGTTCAGTAGGAAAAACAGAGCCAACGGCCGCCTTGACCTTCAAATTCATCCATTGCGTCATAAGGTGGCAATTTTGAGACTCCGTTATAGCATCCACGGGATAGCTGGCAGGAGCCGTCAAGGCATGCTCCGGATGAAGCAGCTCGGTGGAAGCCACGCTACTTCTGCGCTGAGATGGCGGGGTAGCTTCGGGGGAGGCTTCGGCAGTACGTTTGCTGCGATTTGCTTCTCGTTCCTCTATCGCGTCTACCCTTGCTTTCAGCGCCTGCATTTGGGTCTGCTGCACTTTTTTCCTCCTTTCATGGGATTTGTAACCGCCTGCGTCCGGAAACCCAACCTTCCACGGAATGGAGCCTGGCGTGCCTCGTGTCCGTCCAGGGTGCTCAAGATTCCCGAGGGCCATTGTGAGCTCGTCATTCTCTCTGTCTGGAAAGAACGTCCCTTCCTGCGCTGCTTCGATATACTGCTTAAGCTTACTGACTGGTATGTCCATTTGATCGTTCGTCCAAATGCGCTTCCCTGTTACAGGGTCCAGTGTTCCGCCAGCCCCGAAGAACCAAGTCCGGCGACGATCTGGCCAGTTAATTGTCTCTGGTTCGATCCCTTTATGAACCAGATCATTCTCAGTCTTGGACCAC
>NW_025241688.1:0-3279 GCF_018294505.1 Triticum aestivum
AAAGTTTTTATTATATCCTCGTAGATATCTATCACTTCGGGACTAATTTCATATGTTGCTTTTGATAAGCTCACAGAAATATAAGTGAAGAACATGAACATAATATTTCTTTCTCTCAAAATAATCTAAGTGAAGCGAGAGAGAATTTCTTAAAGATTTTACTAACTCCCAAATAAATCTAAGTGAAGCATGAGAGCATTTCTTCAAAAATAACAAAGCACGCCATGCTCAAAAAGATATAAGTGAAGCACTAGAGCAATTCCATGGCTCTGAAAATTTAAGTGAAGCATAGGAGCAAGCATAGTATAATTTTTGACACTCTCAAAAAGATATGTCCAGCAAGGATTAAAGACTTAAAATACAAATAAAAACAAGCAAAGACTCATATCATACAAGACGCTCCAAGCAAAACTGATAATACATGACAAATAAAAATATAGCTCCAAGTAAAATACCGGTGGTTGTTAGAAGAAAGAGGGGATGCCACTCGGGGGCATCCCCAAGCTTATTTGCTTGCTACTTCTTGAATATTATCTTGGGGTACCTCGGGCATCCCCAAGCTTAGCCTTTTGCTAATCCTTATTCCTTCATCCATCGTAATATCACCCAAAACTTGAAAACTTCAATCACACAAAACTGAACAAAACCTTCGTGAAATTCGTTAGTATAAGAAAGCAAACCACTACTATAAGTATTGTTGGAAACCCATTCATATTTTATTTTTGCATTATATATATTGTATTCCAACTTTTCTATGGCAAAAACTCTTCAAAGAAAACCATAGAATCATCAAAACAAGCACACAACGCAAAGAAAACAGAATCTGTCAAAAACAGAACAGTTTGTAGCAATCTGGATATTTTGAATACTTATGTAACTTCAAAAATTCTGAAAAATTAGGACAACGTGGACAATTTTATTATTAATCTTCTATAAAAAGAATCAACTCAAAATCACTCTCCTGTTAAAAATGGGAATTATTTTCATGTGCACAAAAGTTTATGTTTTTCAGAAAGATCAAATCAACTCTCACCCAAATCATCCCAAAGGCTTTGCTTGGCACAAACACTAATTTAAACCACAAAAACACAACTAATCAGAGGCATAATTGGGTATTTTATTGAAAACAGCAAGAAAACCAAAAAGCAAAAAGATACAAGTTGGGTTGCCTCCCAACGAGCGCTAATGTTTCACACCCCTAGCTAGGCATAATGCGAAGGGTCTAAGTGTTGTCATGTGTAATCTTTTCCACTTTAGTAAGGGTCTTTTCAAATCCGGGAGGCGCTTTGCACTTCCCTAAATTTTCCGGGAAAGAAACCATCTTGAGATCTAAAATATCCAACCGTTTATTGCAAAGGGTAATCAAAGTGTTCATCCGATTGATACTACCATTCAGATTTTTAAGAGGTTCATTATATTTTTGCAATTCAACCATATGCTTATGCAAACGACCAATTTGTCCAAAATTTGAACTCCCTCTGGGGTGAAAGAAAACCCTTTCTTTTGTGGTGGAACCCCCAAAATTACTTCTAAGATTTCATAGGCAGCATTGACATCAAGCTCAATAAAATTCACTTTTGCGGCAAAATCTAAAAGTTGTCTATGATGCAAAGCCAATCCTACATAAAAATTTCGAAGCAAAATTTTTGCGTCTCCCTTTAAGTTGTAAACACGATAGGGTTCCATTAGCCTATACCAAGCATCTTTCAAATTTTCTCCTTGCCTTTGTTTGAAGTATAAAACTTCAAAATCTAGTAACAAAGGAGGAGTGGTCAAACCAGCCATTGTGACGAGAAGGCAAGAACGCGAATAGATCTGACAAGAAAATGACAAACGAAAAAGAGGGCGAATAAAACTGCAAAAAAATTGTGAATTGGGGGAGAGGAAAATGAGAGGCAAATGGCAAATAATGTAAATTGCAAGGAGGTGAGATATGTGATTAGGAACCTGGTAGATGTTGATGATGTTTCCGTGGCAACGGCACCAGAAATTCCTTTTGATGTTTGCTTGAACTACGTCGATATTTCCCCAAAGAGGAAGGGATGATGCAGCACAACAATGGTAGGTATTTCCCTCAGTGATGAGATCAAGGTTCTCGAACCAGTAGGACAACTACGCAACACCACGTAAATGGCGCCTGCACACAAAGAACAAATACTTGCAACCCAACATAAGAGAGGGGTTGTCAATCCCTCATGGGTAAAAATATAGATAAAATTGTAGTAGATTGGATAAATAGATCTCAGGGGAACGCGAGATAAAATAAATTACTAAAAATTGCAGCAAGGTATTTTTGTATTTTTGGTTTAATAGATCTGAAAATAAAAGCAAATAAAAATAGATCGTGAAGGCAAATATATTAAATAAAAGACCTGGGGGCCGTAGGTTTCACTAGTGGCTTCTCACGAGAAAAATAGCGAAAGGTGGAATAGCAAAATACTGTTGGCAATTGATAGAACTTCAAGTACTCATGACGATACCCGGGTGATAACCCACAAGTATAGGGGATCGCAACAGTTTTCGAGGGTAGAGTATTCAACCCAAATTTATTGATTCGACACAAGGGGAGCCAAAGAATATTCTCAAGTATTAGTAGTTGAGTTGTCAATTCAACCACACCTGGATAACTTAGTATCTGCAGCAAAGTATTTAGTAACAAAGTAGTATGATAGTAATGGTAATAGTGGTAAAAGTAACGATAGCAGTTTTGTAGTAACTGTAACAGTAGCAACGGAAAAGTAAATAAGAAAAGCACAATATGTGAAAAGCTCATAGGCATTGGATCAGTGATGGATAATTATGTCGGATGTGATTCCTCATGTAATAGTTATAACATAGGGTGACACAGAACTAGCTCCAGCTCATCAATGTAATGTAGGCATGTATTCCGAATATAGTCATACATGCTTATGGAAAAGAACTTGCATGACATCTTTTGTCCTACCCTCCCATGGCAGCGGGGTCCTATTGGAAACTAAGAGATATTAAGGCTTCCTTTTAATAGAGAACCGGACCAAAGCATTAACACATAGTGAAAACATGAACTCCTCAAACTACGGTCATCACCGAGAAGTATCCCGATTATTGTCACTTCGGGGTTGTCGCATCATAACACATAATAGGTGACTTTAGACTTGCAAGATAGGATCAAGAACACACATATATTCATGAAAACATAATAGGTTCAGATCTGAAATCATGGCACTTGGGCCCTAGTGACAAGCATTACGCATAGCAAAGTCATAGCAACATCAATCTTAGAACATAGTGGATACTAGG
>NW_025241689.1:0-3279 GCF_018294505.1 Triticum aestivum
CGAGTGCAGTACAGGCGCGGAGCAGGCGCTCCATGTTATCCTTTGGGATGCAGACGGCGACGAGCTCGAGGTGCTTTAGTCGTGGTAGAAAAAGAGCGGGCGCGTCCTTAAGGGGGGTGGCAGTTCATGAACTTGGCGGGGTGCGGTGTGGGCACAAAGCAGAGCGCGGACGTTGGCAGCGAGCGCATATGCCCATCATTAAAACTGAGCTCCTCAAGCTGATCTAGAGTGGGGGGTCGGAACCACTCGTTAACACTACTGCAGGATGCTACTAACGCGACACTACAACCAGAGACCCTTCGACGAAACTGTGTGCGATGCATTAATCGTAAATGGGGATGTAAAAACCATCAAAAAATATGCAAAACGTTTGTGATGGTGGAGACATCAAACACAGTTCAGATTTTAGTTACGTGTGTGATGAGGGGCATACGGTAAATCCATATGAACTGTTTGCGATTAGACCGAACAACAGAAATGGACAGCCATATCAATGTCTGTGCCATATACGGCATATAGTTCACTCCGATGAACTATTGGCTATTAGGGAATGCAACAGAAACGGTCAGACAGATCAAGGTGTGTGTGATATACAACATATGGTTCACTCGGACAAACTGTTTTTGATTAGGGAACACAACAGAAATGGTTCAACTTAACAAGATCTGTGTGATATGCGGCAAACAGTTCACATAGATGAACTGTTTACGACGAGCCAAAAAACCACAAATGATTCGTGTAAACAAGATGTGTGTGGTACGCGGCAAACAACCCACTCGGATGAAATGTTTGCGATGAGAAAATATAACACAAATGGTGTGTAATAGAATTAATTATTGCATATAGCAGATGAACATAGTCGGGAATAGCCGTCCAACAATATTATTTTCGATGGCATGCATTATTAAATTCTTAGTTAAATCTAAGGTCAAAGGTTTGGTACTACAAAATACGAAGGGGGCCAATAAAGAATAAACCACGATAGAGGTAGTACCTATAGGAACACAGACGCCCAGTATGAAAGAAAATGTGGGTCAAGCCCTAGTTGAAAAGGGCAACAATGTCTAACTCCAGCTTACAAAAGGTACAAAAGCACAAGGATTGATTGTTTATTATGTTTACACATAACCCGGATTGAACAGGACAATGACATCTAAGTCAACCAAAGTTTTGGGGAGTTACAATCAAATGTATCAGTCTGATCCATAAAAATCAACATCCCAGTACAATAATTCTACTACTCCATGATGACCACAAGCTGTTGTAAATAGGAGCCGAACATGATTAGAAGCCCTTAGGTCCACCTGAAACTTCCTTTTATGCTCTTCAACACTTGCAGCCGTGAGTAATTTCTTGTTGAAAAACTTAATCCTCAGAGACAATAGTGCCCTCGCATTCAACATGAAGAATGTGACAAAGCTAGTGTTTGCATTGTTGGATGAATATCATTGCAGCGTTATTGTCTTCAAACGAATGTTAGGAGATCTGAGAAAATCCCCGTGCTTCATCAACCATTGATTGGTTATACCTTTTTCTCCATGTGTTGTTGCCTAAATAGAGATGAAGATTGAAAATAGTACATGTCTAAAAAAGATTGTGTTGAAAGAGTGATAGTTGAACGATTATTTATAGTACATTATATATGGGCTTTCAATGTGCGTGAAATCATCACCTTTATATACAAATTCTCTAGACATGGAAAGCATTGCGGCAAGGCAATAATGTTATTGAGATCAAACACCACATACTGATATATAAGGTCTTGACAGAATCCACCACCACCAATAGGATGGACAAGCGCTTCATTGAGCATAGAACATAATATTAGCACTGAAAGTGTACTCCAAGATGATACTTAACTTATGCGCACAAATGAAAAATGCAAATTACAAAAGTGTATGTGAATAATATACAATACCTCAATAGGTGTGGAGGCAAGCACCATTTCGAATCATTTAAATGGATCACGAATTGCACCCAAGGTCTCCAGTTTAGGTGCAGAGACCACAGTTATTTGCGAAGGTTTATAACAACAATCAAGGAATCTTCGATGGTGAGCTCCTGTCCTTCAAAACTAATTCCAATGCTTACAAGGTGAGGCGACTTTATTTTGAGACAAGGGATATTGATTCCTGCTCCAAAAACAAGCACCAAACGCTCCAGTGCATGGCAGCTGGAGTGGATGTTGTTATGCAGTGAGGCCTCCGACAGATGAACCAACACAAGCGCAAGTTTTTTCAGCAGTGGCAGTCAAAGCATTTGTACCATATTGTCTACTAGATGGCACCGAGACAAGGTGGCAGTGTGGAGAGAGGAGGAAAACCATGATATGGGCATCGGTGGTGAGGGCACAGATGCAGCTATTGGTGGTAACCTATCATTGTAGTAATGGTAGAACTCAAGCTGCTAGAGTTTATCAAATTGATTGGATGTCAGCCGGGCACCCACTGTGCAGGGTATGTCCAGTAGGTAGCATGCCAGGATGCATATGCATTGAACGGAGCCCTAGTGGGAGGAGATGATGGCTCCGGGGAGTTCAGAATCATCATCGACAGATAGATTATGACAGTCGAGATTAAAAGGCGCAGCGCACCATTGAGTGTGCCACTGAGATGCGAGGACTTGTGTGCGGCAACCATCTTTGGTGGGGAGAAGGGAGATTATCTCCCCAAGGATGTCATCCGGGAGATCACTGATGCGGTCCACCGGAGATGCTACTGGTTCCTCAGGTCCAGGGGGGTGTGCCACTTCTGGCCGCACAGCCGCGTCCAAGATCTACATCCGGCGGCGGTGCTGGTGGGAGCCTCAACTGTGTACATACCAATCTGAAATAAAAAACGGAAGAAACATACATGTAGGAGATTCAAAATCAAATCTCAAGATCTGGAAGAAAAAAGGCACAAACCTATATGTAGGACATTCAAAATCAATTCTCAAGATCTAGCCATGAATTATTAGCATGCATGCTAACCCTAGTCGGATTATTAGAAAAAAATCATTTGTACAAAACAAACAATTAATCACTGACTCTATATAGATAACATTCAAACAATCAATACACTACGTGCATCTAACGGATCCTAATTACTCTGATTTCATGGACTGAGAGAACATAACCATAGGCTTTGTATTCCAAAAAAATTATAGAGGGAGGGAGTAACTAGAGAAAACACATGATATGTTTGCCGCACAAATGGGTATATAGATTACTAACCGGTTTTTCGTCGGAGTCACAGTCGTTGCCGGAGTTGCTGTTGACCTCCGGCTCCGGCTGGGGGG
>NW_025241690.1:0-3278 GCF_018294505.1 Triticum aestivum
ATATATATATATATATATATATATATATATATATATATATATATTCCTTTTGCTATCAAAGTGGCTCATGGAACCTGAAAAGAATATCAACTTGACATGCTGAAATACATACAGGTACGGAAGGCGTCAGCCATGCTACATGTCTGTGATGTAAAAGAGGAAAAATACAACAAACTTTGAAATGGTGCAGTGAGTAGCCAATTCAATTTAGTGAAATTAAATATGGCATGATATGGAATTTCAGAGTTTATTGTATTCCCATGTTTTTGGAATCGTGTGAATAACTGAATATAAGTGGTTTAGTTATGCAAGTCTGTCGCTTTTTTTTCAGTCTGTACAAGGTACAGACTAGAACAATGCGTGGATGGTGCCTTCTGAATTCTGATTCTGTCCGCAGCAGACTTCGTTTAGATGAACTATGCACGCTGCTTGAAGATCAATATAATTCTGTTGTCGTGAGAGGAAATATGTCTTGGCAATTCATCAACGTGTGGGTTCAGGCAGAAGGAGAGAGAGAAGAAACCACGAAATGCAGCGGACGAGTAGATTTTATTACTAGCTCATTCACAAAGCAAGAGACCAACAGTTCCCCACGTTTTCACTTGCTAGCTAGCTAGGTGATCTCAGGTTGGCCGTCTTTTATAGGTTGAAGGGTCATGCCACTCGTCACCAACATATATAGGGGCTCCCGTGCATTACAGTCATATAAACCGGCACAATGCAGCGGCGGCGTTAATGCATCACTGAGAGTCCACGACCTACTCGCTCACTCGCCAATAACGCCAATAGCAGGCACTCTTGCTTTTCTTTTCTAGAAACAGATCGTTCATCGATGCACAACTTTGAAACATTTTCTGAGTTCGAAATGAGAGCAAGCCATTTGTTTCTAGCTAGGGAAATCGATGCGTGATGGGATTGGGACGCAACGGGGAAGGAGGATTGACAAAGAATCCTTGTGCGCCTTGATTTGATTTAACTTGGAGCTTGCCTTAATATAATCCCCTTGGGTCCATCAAGTCGGATTCATCATGTCTCCATCAACGCCTCTTCGTCACAGACCCTGACGATGATGAGCAGCCACTAGGGGTGGATTAATGAGCAGCTCAACTCGTTAAGCTCGTACTTGTTAAGCCCGTGCTCGTTAAGATTACCGAGTAGAAAACCCTGCTCAACTCGGCTCGTTTGAAGCTCGTTAAGCTCGCGAGCGCTCGCGAACGCTCGTTAACAGATTATAATGTGTTACGATATACATGATGAATGTGTATTTGTGGTTTTTAAGATGAAATATGATGGCTACAGAAAGACATGTAATAGTTTGTTGCCTCATATGTTTATTAGATTAAATAGATTGGCTGAGGTGCTATAAAAAGTTTGTCACATATGATTAAAATATATGTTGTGTTGTTACTAACGAGCTTAACGAGCTATTCGTAAAACTCGTTAGCTCGCTCATTAAGCTCGTTAAGCTTAATTAGCTGAAATCAATGATTGGATCTGTTCACTAAAAAGCGAGCTATGAGCTTAACGAGCCGAACTATCGAGCGTTCATTAAACTCACGAGCTACGAACTTTTGGTCCAACCCTAGTCACGCAGGTGACGACACGGTCCCCTCTGGTTATGCGCTTCTTTTGGCATCGTGCTCTTCAGGCAGGTGCCGAAGCCACTCCTACCCTCCCCCATGTCGGGTTCGTCACCTTCTCTAGCACCGGCAAACAGGCTGAAGATGTTGGCTCGGGAATTCACCATCGACCAGAGGAGCATTCGCGTCATAAAGGTGCACCGTCGCATTAAGAAGCTCTGTTGCATTAGTAAACCTACGGACATGTAAAGCATACCAAAATTTGGATAGCCAAACAATATTTGGTTGAAACTCAAACATAGTATCCCCATCTATTTTGGTTGAAAAATATATTTTTAATTAATTGATCATTTTGTTACAACTTTACTCAATAAACAAATAAAAATCAAAAAAAATGTTTATAATATTTTACATAGTTTGATACGATAATTCGCGTGTGTACATGCAGCCACGCGAGGTCGTTATCAGAACCACTCGTGACCACACGATTCATTCTACTACAATACGTCGTTGTCGTATAACCTTTTCCTGGTTAGTGTACACCAGCTGGTATAGTGCCTGTATTGCCACTGCAACCCAGTAAATGGCCCACATGGTAGCCTCACACATTGAAATGACATGCGCGTTGACGGGAATTGATTGCACCGCATTAAAGCCTCATATATTGATGACCACCATTCCGCAACGGCAACTTCACCGACGGATAGTTTTTCTCCTCCCGCATTCATCACGCTACAGCACATCTCTTATTTACTATCCTTCTCCTGTTCATCTCCTATCTCTCGCTCCCCCCAATGCCTCACAATAGTTCATTGGCTCCTGCAGCACTTCTACTCCTCTAGCACGGGCACGGCCATGGTATTGTGTTTCTGTAACAAAAATCCTAATCTCGAGCTGGCCTATGTGAGAGTAAACCAGTAAGATTGGAAAGTGTTCAAGATTAAGAGCTGTTGTTCTGTTCGAGGATCCAAACCCGGCTAGAAAAGAAATAAAAAAAGAAAAACTGCACCAATCCATAGTCTAGACGCACTAAAAGATCTACTAGCCTAATAAAAAGAACAGCGGAACGCACTACTCCATACTCCACTGACCAATACCACTAATCCCCGTCGGGGAAGCTTAATGCCATGTCGACCTTCTCGTTCTTGACTCTCCAAGTGGTAGGTTGACGATGGATGTGCAGCGAGGTCTTGGGTGACGACAGGTGCATGCTACAATTTGTCAGTAATTTTAGTTTTTGCTTGACAAAACAACATTCTATCATGCACTTCGCATGCAGAAGATATTGATGTGGAGGTATCCCTGTTCATGTTTGGGATTTCCAGAACATGCTACAGTTTCCATTATTTTTTCCGAACGGATTTGTCGTCTAAATGTTGGAACCCTTTACTATGGAATACACATCTTCCAAACAGATCCGAAGGAGAAAATGTTAATGCGATTCAATTTAATCGCCATGCAAAGGAGAAAACAAAGAGAAGTTACTTTGGTTCAAGGAGCTCCGTTTCCCCCCCAAAAAAAAACTTTGGTTCAAGGAGCCTTGCTTTTGTTGTAATGTTAGCACAAGTTCAGAACCAACTCCTGCTAGCAACAGAACATGAGGGATGCAATTTTCATCTGGTCAAAAAATGTTGCTTTGGCAAACCTGCTATTGCAATACAAGGTTGTGGGTGAACATGCATATGCAAGCAAAGAACT
>NW_025241691.1:0-3278 GCF_018294505.1 Triticum aestivum
GGAGAAGAATTCCGAAGCAATTAGCAAGTCAGCCGGGCTCATGGCCGTCTGTGCTGTGCTTATCCTGAACGTAGCATTTGCGGCCCCTTTCAACGTTTCGAAATTCTACATCGATTCCAGCAACGCGAGCAGCACACTTGGGAGAGCAAAGATGCACGTGTACAAAGCGTTCATGGTCTCGGACGCCTTAGCGTTTGTCTTCTCGGCGGCAGCGACGTCTTGCTGCACATTGGCAGGCATTTCTGTAGCGGACAGGAATACACGCTTCACCCACCTTGCAGTTGGATGGCTGTTACTCGAGCTTGCCGCGCTGTGTATGCTCGCCGTCTTTATGTCGGGGGTCTATGTGGTCGCTTCTCCAGTTGGTTTCAGGTTTGCCATCACTGCCTGTGCATTTGCCATTCTAGCCACTTTACCACACTTCACAATGTCCGCCATGCTGTTTCTTAGCGTAAGGACCTTGATCAAAAGGGTTGGTGTCCGAACATGGTGCCGCACCTTGCTTCCGAGCCTACGTGGAATGAGATTAATAAGGATAATTGTTATGTTGGTAGTCTCCGCGACTATTATAGGATTATCATTCCTTTAATTAGTTGACGATGGGGTCATCACTCATACGTGCATCGCAAGCTTCAAGTACCTCGAGATCACTGAACTGGCACAGGCACTTGTTACTACTCCCTCCGTTCAGAATTACTTGTCTTGAAAATGGATGTATCTAGAATTAAAATACATCTAGATACATCCATTTCTACGACAAGTAATTCCGAACGGAGGGAGTATTTTATTTGGTCAGTTTCCTACTTCATCAACACCTTCATCTGCACAATGTTCGTTTCCTTATGTCCATTTGGTTCTGCTCTTTCTATGTTGGCTGTGAGTTGCGTTGCGACCACTGGATTTTTGTGGAGCTGTATGTGTCGTATGATTAAAAGCTGATGCAAGCCAAGAAAAAACAGTAGTCCTTTCTGTTTCTTCTTCTATAGGACTTACTGTTAGGCTGACTCCAGTTATTAGTGATTTTAGTGTGCCGACTCCAATTATAACGTTGTTGGAATATAAACACTGACTCCAGTTATTAGTGATTTTAGTTATGATAACGGTAGAGATTTGTGGTGACCCTAAACCCACTATATGAGGACCCACAAACTCCACTTGCTAAATGCACTATTAGCTTGTGGGCAGCCAAGCCACTCACGTCAGAGCAAGACTATCTTCTGGGCGCGGTTGGCCGCTCATGTTAGAGCAAGTCTTCTGGGCGGCCGAGCCACTCAAGTAAAACCACAACTCAATTGTGTACTAAGTAAAACCACATGTGTAAAGATCTTAGCTCTTGATCCAAGCGGGTTGTTGTGAAAATATTTTGAATTAGATCGAGAACACAACCATGTTTCAATTTCTACCTTGAAGATCTAAACCCCTTGAAAAATACTATGTCTTCAACCTTCAGTAATGCTCTAACTTTTGAAGCACGCCAGAACAACTCTTGATTCCTCAAGAGCGTATGCGTCCTCAGGGCTATAGCCCGTACCTTTTCTTCTCTCCGTTTTGAGGGGTCAACATCCACGCGGTTAAAGTAACTCCTAAGACAATGTTCTTGTGTATACTAGATAAACATATTAATCCCTTAATCGACTGTTATTAATCATCTAAAACCTACTAGGAAAGCACTAGATGCACTGCCATGGTGCTATTTATAGGCAGCACCCATCATATAGCCATTACACAGTATATTCCATGTACGGCCATACCTTAATGGTTCTCAATGAGGTGTTGCGCACGGATGCCTCAGACACATAGAGATTCGATCGACATCCATGAAGCTCTAACTACTTAGATCTCAGTTTCTCATACACTAAAGAACTAGGCTCGACACTGTTGGAAATATGCCCTAGGGGCAAAAAATATTGTATTATTATTATTTTCATATTCATAATTAAGGGTTTATGTTCTATGTTATAACTGATATGATCCTGGAATATGTGATTCAATGGAAAGCTCATATGCACATATCGAATGATAAACGGTAAAATTAGATTCCTAGTCTTGCCTCTAAGACTGGCTCAAAGTGTTGTTGATGATCATGTTTTTCGGATCTTATGATATCGTTAAGTGTTAACAATAGTCATAAAACAATATTGAGATTATAATGTTGGAAGAACGATCAGATTAAATTGACCCAAATTTACCTGTTATGAATTGACTAATATCATCTGTAATCAATTGCAATAACATGGAGTGTTAACGTGTGATTTTTCTCCTTAGACCAAGAGAGAATCGTAGTCACTTCTTACTGTGCGGTGGGCTCAAACGTCACCTGTAACACGGTGATCATAACGATACAGGTTCATCGGAAAGTTTGACAAGGGACTAGATAGCTCGAGAGTGGGATTTGCTCCTCTGGCAATGGAGAGATATTCTTAGGGCCCTCTTAGTGTGACGACATCCATCATCGTTTGGCCAGACACAGGTGACTACGTCATGGAGATGCCGAAACACAATAATGAGAAAAAGGAACAAAATCGGTAACAAGGATTTCAGTATATTAAGCATGTGATACTCAAAAGGATATCGATGCATCCCAGGTTTTGTAATGTATCGTGAAGCAAAGGGAACATCACATGATAACCAAAGGTTCACTCAAATATCATTCGTGTTCTCATATGGATCGATATGGACGCCCATGGCTCCGCTATCGGTTAGTGAATAAACGATTTCGTTCATGTATATGAGTCACGGAACCTACGGGGTCACAAGCTTCTGGCAATCATGATCAGCTGAGTGTTAGTAGGACGGGAGTGATGAGAACATATTTGTGGAATTGTTTCATTAATATTTAGAATAGTTTCGAGAGGATACGAAAGCGTATTGGGGTCACCGAAAGGGTTTCGGTAAATGTCGGGTTATACCGGGTATAACCGATAAATAATATTTAGGGGGAATGTTTCTAGGGATGTTAAATTATATATAAAATGGTCTGAATATATTTAGAATAATTTTATATTTAATTTAATATCAATGGGCGTTAAAAGGCCAAGACGTGGAAGGCAACTTGGGCCACAAGGGCCCAAGTGGGAGGCACCTCACTTCCCTAATGAAGGAGGCCGAACTGGGGTGGGCGAAGGACTCCCTCTTCCCCCATTGGCCGACGCAAGGGGAGGGGAGCCCTTCCCCTCCTCTTGGTCGGCCCCTCTTGATAACCCACAAGTATAGGGGATCGCAACAGTTTTCGTGGGTAGAGTATTCAACCCAAATTTATTGATTCAACACAAGGGGAG
>NW_025241692.1:0-3277 GCF_018294505.1 Triticum aestivum
TGCCAATAAAACCGCCTCACGATATGTGTGGTAGCTGGTTGAGAAAAACGGTTTGAATATTGACCGGGCCGCGGTGTGATGTCATGCTATGAAAAGTTGTCAGCAGATTAGATTTGTGGAATGTTGTGCTCTCTACAGTGGTACGTGGAATTTGTTTTGCAGAGCTGGACACGATCCTCGTGTTAAAGATCTTCTATGGAGTACTCGGAGAAGGAACCCGCCTTGCAATGCCGAAGACTATCTGCGTGCCGAACTCATCGTCATTGAAGCCTGGTTCAGGGGCTACTGAGGGAGTCCTGGATTAGGGGGTCCTCGGACAGCCGGACTATATCCTTTGGCCGGACTGTTGGACTATGAAGATACAAGATTGAAGACTTCGTCCCGTGTCCAGGTGGGACTCTCCTTTGCGTGGAAGGCAAGCTTGGCAATTCAGATATGTAGATCTCCTTCTCTGTAACCGACTCTGTGTAACCCTAGCCCCCTCCGTTGTCTATATAAACCGGAGGGTTTTAGTCCGTAGGACCAACAACAATCAGAATCATAGGCTAGCTTCTAGGGTTTAGCCTCTACGATCTCGTGGTAGATCAACTCTTGTAATACTCATATCATCAAGATCAATCAAACAGGAAGTAGGGTATTACCTCCATCGAGAGGGCCCGAACCTGGGTAAACATTGTGTCCCCCGCCTCCTGTTACCATTAGCCTTAGACGCACAGTTTGGGACCCCCTACCCGAGATCCGCCGGTTTTGACACCGACAACAACACCTTGGTGTCATCCATGGCCCTGGGAGAAGAGGCCGCCGGAAGGGACCCGCTGTCTATCACCTCCGGGTCCAGCGAATTCCCTGAAGATGACGACCGCTCGAGGTCGGAACGAGCCGGACTGCAAGTGCATGATTCAACATGTTGAAACTATGAAGTAAAGAGGCTGATATATGAATGCGTCAGGGTCTTTGAGTACTCACAATTCGGCCAGGGGCTTATCTCGGGGGCGCCGCTCTGGGCTGCTATCGATATCCCATGCAGAGTTATCCGCGAGGGAGACCTTCCCATTCTTGGACGCCTCTGCCTCCAGATTTGCGGAGGCTGCTGATGATGACATAGACCTGGGGTAGGGTCATAGGCCTGACCTATAAGCCCTATCCAAGGTCATTATCAAAGAAGCAAAGAAACCTAAAAGGCAACAGGAAGGGCCCTATCAAGGCATCGAGTGCCATCCACTCGACCGATCAACCACTCGGAGATCCATCCTTCCTGTAATCACTCGACCATACAAGGAATTACTCGACCTACTGTAGATCAGGAGTCGCCCAGCACTGCAACGGTCAGGCGTCCACTCCGTAGTCTTTTAAGGTCATTTATAGCACTTACGGCTGGCGTTACCAGTAACGCCCCTATCTTAACTCACATTGAACCATGTGTAACGGAGGTCTGCGAGGGTCCTGGCGCACTCTATATAAGCCACCCTCCTCCTCTGGCACAAGGGTTCGCACCCCTTGTAACATTCACACGCATAATCCAGTCGACTGCCTCCGGGCTCTGAGACGTAGGGCTATTACGTCCTCCGCGAAGGGCCTGAACTCGTAAAACTCGCGTGTACAACTTCGCCATAGCTAGGATCTTGCCTCTCCATACCTACCCCCCTATTCTACTGTCAGTCTTAGAACCACGACTGTTGGGGCCCACCGTGGGGCAGGTGTCTTAGCGACTTTTTGGTGAAGTTGCGATTTTTCCGATTCCCATCATCATGGTTTCCGGTGGAGGATTGGCTGAGGGCCGCGAGATCCGTCTCGGCGCGCTCGTTTTCGTTGCCGACGACTCCGCCTGGCTCCAGGAAGCTCCACTCGACGTCGAGGCGCTCCCCGTCCGTGGGGCAACGCACTTTCGTGCGTGCGTCCGCGGTGTCCTCCTCCGGTAGCAGTCGACCCAGTACCGGTCAGCTCCCGTGGTGTCCTCGCTCCCCGCTGCATGCCGTCGCAAGCGATCCGGTCGGTCGCGGCTTCAGCGGTGGGTGAGGCATGCGGTGGCCCGTCAGTCGGCCACCCCACAAGTCGCGGCAATCGAGCCCGACGAAACTCTCTACG
This sequence comes from Triticum aestivum, assembly GCF_018294505.1. Lineage (NCBI taxonomy): Eukaryota > Viridiplantae > Streptophyta > Magnoliopsida > Poales > Poaceae > Triticum > Triticum aestivum. The sequence goes on from NW_025241692.1 coordinate 2,086, forward strand.
ACCTGTTCGACTGGCTCCATAGAGACTGCACCCGAGTGCGATAGCAGCGATCCTGCGGCGGAAGTCTTAATGGTCAACGAACCATGCAGTCCTCCTGGCTTCCCCCTCGACGATGGCGCTGATGGAAACGGCGATCCGTCGCGTGCTCACAAGGAGTACCGCCCCGAGCCACTTTCTTCGCAACAGAGGGAAGAGCTTCGCCGCCGCAATATGGATGCACTTCACACTCCCATGGTGGGAGAGACCCCCGAGGCCCGGGCCTTGGAGGAGGTGCGTTTGGACAATTTGGCTGAACGCACTCGCCTGGATAACCTCCAGCGTGCTCTCGACGAGCGCGCTCGCAGCGGATTCCTGATTCCGGTCGACGACAACTTTTTCCACCTCCACCGCAGGTATACCGCACTCCGATTGAAAACCTCACTGCTGCGGCCCGTATAGCGGAGTCGATTTAGCCCTCCCAGTCGGAGGCTGGTCGAGGTTTGATGCAGATTCGGGCTTTACTCCGGGCAGTAGGAGAGCAGAATACAGCAGTATCTCAGTCGCGTAATAGGATTCACAGCAGGTCTGTGATGGCGGACACAGTTCAGTGGACCCACAGCCCAAGATCGCCCCCGAGGCGTGAGGGACGTGAGCCCCGGCAAGATCGGCATAGAAACCATGAGCAGTATGATCCTCGATTCGGTCGTGATGACCGTCGTCGAGTGCCCACACCCCCTCCGAGGAGTGGGTCGAATATGCCTCGGCAGTATGATGACAGACGCAATCACAGTGGCGAGCGCAGAGGTCCAGTCGACCCCAGAGAGCCAGGCTTTGACGCGAGATCAATTCTTGTTCAAGGTCTGGTTGACAGAAACAGGGCACACAGAGAAGGCCATGATCGAGACCAGCCGACTGGCAGCAGGGTTCATGTTTCAGGTCCTGAGTGTTTCATTAGAGCCATCAGGGCTGCGGTGATTCCTCCCAACTTCAGGTTGGCGACCGGAGTCAGCAAGTTCACTGGTGAGTCCAAGCCTGATACTTTGCTTGAGGATTACCGAGTGGTGGTGCAGATCGGTGGTGGCAATGATGAAGTGGCTATGAAGCATCTTCCTTTGATGTTAGAGGGCTCGGCCAGAGCATGGCTGAATCAGCTAGCACCTGGCAGTATATACAGCTGGGAGGAGCTTGCTCGAGTGTTCGTTAGAACCTTTGA
>NW_025241693.1:0-3277 GCF_018294505.1 Triticum aestivum
CAAGTACACATTGAAAACTTTCTGAAATACACGTTGAACATTTGTCAAATGCACATTGAATAATTGTTTAGTACACAGTGACATTTTTAATACACATTGCATATTTTTACTAAATACTAGAAATAAGTTTTTAACACGTGCAAACATCTTTTAAGGGTTAGACCATTTCTAAATATACACATTTTTTTTAAGAATCATACAAGTTTTGTAAAAACAAATACGTGAACATTTTTTTTACATAGTCTAAAAATGTGACTGGTATGTTTTTGAAATAGAGGAATATTTTTTAAGAGTAAAAATACACCAGAAGTCCTAAAAGTATTAGAGGGGTATCAAGTTAGTCCTAATACTATGAAAACTAGATGATACCCCACGCGTTGCTGCGAGAATCGAGTGCAATATATTTCAATTAGATTTGATTGTGTGAAAATAATATTTAGATTATTATCACGTGAATCAAACTGAAAATACATATGACTTATTACATAGTTGTAAAATATTTATTGAACATAAGCTAAAAAAGTAGAATGAAGAATATGTTCCTATGCATGGTTGCATGATGAGGTGGGTCTTATCCCATCCATAATTTTATGGTCATATGGCATGCTTGCATATTGAGATAAATAAGTTAGTGGAAATGAACTTCTTAGATATATAAGATGCAAATCTGGGTCCTAAAATTTGCCAACTATGTTACATGCAGTCCTATCTAGGCCGCATCATCTTTGATTTGCACAGATGGCAGGTTGACTACTATATATCATGTGACAACTTTTGCACATAAACCCCCAAAATGTCATCGCTTATAATTTTTGGCCCTCCTACTTGCACATGTCCTCTCTCTTGCCTTCCTCTCCACCTTGATGGCCGCAGTCCACCTCGGACCCGAACGCCGTGAACGTAAAGAGCTCCTATGTTGCGCACTTCAAAAACTCTGATACGTCTACCCGCGCCACCCTAGAAGGGTCATCTGTGTTGGGGAGGATGTTAGAAAAGAATCGTCATACAAGATCAGAGACGACACCAAGGCACGATATTTGTTAACGAGGTACATCTAGATCGGGTACATCCCTGGGGCAATGACTACATGTGCTCCTCTCCAAGATGACGCAACACCGGCCACTCGGGCACCGACACATGCTGTCGGCTCCTATGCGTACCTATTGCTATCAAGTCATCATGAGCATCTCCAGCCGCACACCCAACAGGCCCCCCAGGCCACTTTTTCGGCGGCGGCGCCGAAAAAACGCCCCAGTCGCGCCCCAGAACGCCGAAATCCGCCGGTTCGAGCCGTTTTTGGGCCCGGCGATCGAAGGCGAACCCGGCGCACTGGGGGGCGCTCGAGGGCTCCGGCGCAAGGAAAAGTGCGGCTGGCCCACACCGTCAGGTGAAAAGTCAAGTTTTTCTTCCGTGACTCGCCTCCCACCCCCCGCGCCCTCGGCCGCCACTAGCTGTATCCTGGCGCCGCCCACCGCCCTTCACCGCTAGATAGCCAATCCCCGCTGGAAAAAGAGCAGAGGTTCACCGAGACAGCCCCTCCACCATCAGTTCGGCGTTTTTGCCGCCGTTTCCGGCCGCGGAGGGGCAGTTTAGCGGCGGGCACACGACCACCGGGTGCGAGGTGTTCGGCGATTTTCCTGTCTCGGTGATGGACTCGGACGACGAGGAAGCGCTCGCCGCGCTGCTGGAGGAGGAAGCCGAGGCCGACGTCCAGGAAGATGAGCATCTCATGGTGCTCGCCGCCCTCGCCCAGCTGTTGGCGAGCAATGAAAAGCCGTGGCGAGGTGGCTCGGCGCCGGGGCGGATGAAAGCAAAGAACTGGCATCGTCTCGAAGGCTACTGCATGCTCTACTCCGACTACTTCGCCGATGCTCCACTTCACGGCGACAAAACATTTCGGCGCCGTTATCGGATGAGCCGAAAGCTCTTCCTCAGGATTATGAATTCCATCCGGGATTTCGACAGCTACTTCAAGTGCAAGATGGATTTCACCGGCAAACTTGGATTCACCTCGATCCAGAAGTGCACGACATCGATGAGGATGCTTGCATACAGAGCTCCCGGTGATTCACTCGACGACTATGGGCGCATGGCCGAGTCCACCACCATTGAGTGTTTCTACAAGTTCTGTCGGGCAGTGGTGGCAGTGTTTGGACCGCAATACTTGAGAACACACAATGCGGAAGACATTGCTCGGATCCTAGCACAGAATGCAGCAAGAGGATTTCCTGGGATGCTTGGAAGCATCGACTGCATGCATTGGAAATGGAAGAACTGCCCATTTGCTTGGCAGGTTATGTACAAAGGCGGCAAAGGCGGTTGCAGTGTGGTACTTGAGGCGGTGGCCACACAGGACCTCTGGATTTGGCACTCCTTCTTTGGTATGCCAGGAACTCACAATGACATCAACGTGCTGCAGTGCTCCCCTGTCTTTGCCAAGCTTATTGAAGGTCATTCTCCTCCGGTGAACTTTGAGGTCAATGGGCGGCACTACAACAAGGGGTACTACCTAGCTGATGGCATATATCCGAGATGGTCTACATTTGTGAAGATTGTTTCAAACGCTGTGCCAGGAGGCAAGAAGTCCCACTTTGCCAAGGTGCAGGAGGCTTGCCCGAAGGATGTCGAGCGGGCATTTGGTGTGCTCCAATCTCGATTTGCTGTTGTCCGGTACCCTGCTCAGACCTGGTCGAAAGATCAAATGTGGGAGATCATGACTTGCTGTGTCATCTTGCACAACATGATCATCGAGAGCAAGCAAGAAGAGCCAGTGTTTGACACTGAACCATAATACAGGCAGGGTCCTCTATAGCTCAAGTTGATCACCAGCTACCGGCAACCTGGACTACCTACCTCAGTATGAGTCAGGAGATCCGAGACCCACAGGTGCATCATCAACTGCAGCAAGATCTGGTGAAGCACCTATGGAGGCTCAAGGGCGACGTCGGGCGCGACGTGTGATGAAATATGAGTTTTTATTTGTTGAACTATATAATTTGTATTGCACTATTTGTTGTTGCACTATTTTGTTGAACAATTTAATTTTCTGTGATGAACTATGTGATAAAAAATATTTGTGTTGATAATTGAACACCGAGCCACGACGAACCACGCCGAGTATGGGCCTATTCTCGCCCATATGGGCCCTTTATTCGCCGAAAATGGGCCGAAAACTAGGCCAATATCGGCGCCCGGGGGCGACGGCTGGATGCCCAACCGCCCCCAGCGCTGATTGTATCGCCGGCTCGCCCCCAGGGGGCGATTTTTATGCCTCCTG
>NW_025241694.1:0-746 GCF_018294505.1 Triticum aestivum
TGCACTTCGTGTACAAAACGGACAATCTATTTCAAAGTATCATGATTTCATACGGAAACTCGTCTGTTACAAAGGGATTTCATTTTCTAAAACTTATTTGAACCCCTGACTTTTTGTGTGTTCAAAATGCACCATCCAAAGCCACATCATCATTTTTCAATCCTTTCTGACTTCACTTGTTATTTTTCATGCATTTACTAATTATTTTGAGCTATAAGACCCTAAAATTGAAAAGCATTTCAAATGAACTCTGAAAAGGTTGAAAGTTGGCATGGTATCATCATTTCATCCACATAGCATGTGCAAGAAAGTTGAGAGGGTTACGGCAAAAACTGGATGCACTTCGTGTACAAAACGGACAATCTCTTTCAAAGTATCAGGATTTCATACAGAAACTCGTCTATTACAAAGGGATTTCTTTCTTAAAACTTATTTGAACTCCTGACTTTTTGTGTGTTCAAAATGCACCATTCAAGCCACATCATCATTTTTCAATCCTTTGTGACTTCATTTGTTATTTTTCATGCATTTACTAATTATTTTGAGCTATAAGACCCTAAAATTGAAAAGCATTTGAAATGAACTCTGAAAAAGGTTGAAAGTTGGCATGGTATCATCATTTCATCCACATAGCATGTGCAAGAAAGTTCAGAGGGTTACGGCTAAAACTGGATCCACTTCGTGTACAAAACGGACAATCTATTTCAAAGTATCATGATTTCATACGGAAACTCGTCTGTTACAAA
>NW_025241694.1:756-1321 GCF_018294505.1 Triticum aestivum
AGAAAGTTCAGAGGGTTACGGCAAAAACTGGATCCACTTCGTGTACAAAACGGACAATCTCTTTCAAAGTATCATGATTTCATACGGAAACTCGTCTGTTACAAAGGGGTTTCATTTTCTAAAACTTATTTGAACTCCTGACTTTTTGTGTGTTCAAAATGCACCATCCAAAGCCACATCATCATTTTTCAATCCTTTCTGACTTCATTTGTTACTTTTCATGCATTTACTAATTATTTTGAGCTATAAGACCCTAAAATTGAAAAGCGTTTCAAATGAACTCTGAAAAGGTTGAAAGTTGGCATGGTATCATCATTTCATCCACATAGCATGTGCAAGAAAGTTGAGAGCGTTACGGCAAAAACTGGATGCACTTCGTGTACAAAACGGACAATCTCTTTCAAAGTATCATGATTTCATACGGAAACTCGTCTGTTACAAAGGGATTTCATTTTTTAAAACTTATTTGAACTCCTGACTTTTTGTGTGTTCAAAATGCACCATCCAAAGCCACATCATCATTTTTCAATCCTTTCTGACTTCACTTGTTATTTTTCATGCATTT
>NW_025241694.1:1331-2181 GCF_018294505.1 Triticum aestivum
TTTCAAATGAACTCTGAAAAGGTTGAAAGTTGGCATGGTATCATCATTTCATCCACATAGCATGTGCAAGAAAGTTGAGAGGGTTACGGCAAAAACTGGATGCACTTCGTGTACAAAACGGACAATCTATTTCAAAGTATCATGATTTCATACGGAAACTCGTCTGTTACAAAGGGATTTCATTTTCTAAAACTTATTTGAACCCCTGACTTTTTGTGTGTTCAAAATGCACCATCCAAAGCCACATCATCATTTTTCAATCCTTTCTGACTTCATTTGTTACTTTTCATGCATTTACTAATTATTTTGAGCTATAAGACCCTAAAATTGAAAAGCATTTCAAATGAACTCTGAAAAGGTTGAAAGTTGGCATGGTATCATCATTTCATCCACATAGCATGTGCAAGAAATTTGAGAGGGTTACGGCAAAAACTGGATGCACTTCGTGTACAAAACGGACAATCTATTTCAAAGTATCATGATTTCATACGGAAACTCGTCTGTTACAAAGGGATTTCATTTTCTAAAACTTATTTGAACCCCTGACTTTTTGTGTGTTCAAAATGCACCATCTAAAGCCACATCATCATTTTTCAATCCTTTCTGACTTCACTTGTTATTTTTCATGCATTTACTAATTATTTTGAGCTATAAGACCCTAAAATTGAAAAGCATTTCAAATGAACTCTGAAAAGGTTGAAAGTTGGCATGGTATCATCATTTCATCCACATAGCATGTGCAAGAAAGTTGAGAGGGTTACGGCAAAAACTGGATGCACTTCGTGTACAAAACGGACAATCTCTTTCAAAGTATCAGGATTTCATACGGAAACTCGTCTGTTACAAAGGG
>NW_025241694.1:2191-2571 GCF_018294505.1 Triticum aestivum
TGCACTTCGTGTACAAAACGGACAATCTATTTCAAAGTATCATGATTTCATACGGAAACTCGTCTGTTACAAAGGGATTTCATTTTCTAAAACTTATTTGAACCCCTGACTTTTTGTGTGTTCAAAATGCACCATCCAAAGCCACATCATCATTTTTCAATCCTTTCTGACTTCACTTGTTATTTTTCATGCATTTACTAATTATTTTGAGCTATAAGACCCTAAAATTGAAAAGCATTTCAAATGAACTCTGAAAAGGTTGAAAGTTGGCATGGTATCATCATTTCATCCACATAGCATGTGCAAGAAAGTTGAGAGGGTTACGGCAAAAACTGGATGCACTTCGTGTACAAAACGGACAATCTCTTTCAAAGTATCAG
>NW_025241694.1:2581-3277 GCF_018294505.1 Triticum aestivum
TATTACAAAGGGATTTCTTTTTTAAAACTTATTTGAACTCCTGACTTTTTGTGTGTTCAAAATGCACCATTCAAGCCACATCATCATTTTTCAATCCTTTGTGACTTCATTTGTTATTTTTCATGCATTTACTAATGATTTTGAGCTATAAGACCCTAAAATTGAAAAGCATTTCAAATGAACTCTGAAAAAGGTTGAAAGTTGGCATGGTATCATCATTTCATCCACATAGCATGTGCAAGAAAGTTCAGAGGGTTACGGCAAAAACTGGATCCACTTCGTGTACAAAACGGACAATCTATTTCAAAGTATCATGATTTCATACGGAAACTCGTCTGTTACAAAGGGGTTTCATTTTCTAAAACTTATTTGAACTCCTGACTTTTTGTGTGTTCAAAATGCACCATCCAAAGCCACATCATCATTTTTCAATCCTTTCTGACTTCATTTGTTACTTTTCATGCATTTACTAATTATTTTGAGCTATAAGACCCTAAAATTGAAAAGCATTTCAAATGAACTCTGAAAAGGTTGAAAGTTGGCATGGTATCATCATTTCATCCACATAGCATGTGCAAGAAAGTTGAGAGCGTTACGGCAAAAACTGGATGCACTTCGTGTACAAAACGGACAATCTCTTTCAAAGTATCAGGATTTCATACGGAAACTCGTCTGTTACAAAGGGATTTCATTTTT
>NW_025241695.1:0-3276 GCF_018294505.1 Triticum aestivum
GGTCAATATATATGTGGAAACAATATCTCTACTATAATGGACAGAAATTTCGGGGCGGTCAAGCAAAAAGCATCAAAGGAAAATGAAGTACTTTCAAGGACTGCCATAGAATGGACCGATGTTCACTAAAACGGTCATAACTTTGTCATTTGGAGTTCGTGTCGGACCCATAAGTACTCAAACGGCTCGCGATGAGTGTGTGAATCCAGAAAATACTCCCCGCTTGTGCTAGGAGGCCCGGAGTACCCTCAAATTCGGCCTTAAGCAGGACTTATTAGCCTGGAAAGTCAAAGAACATCATTCGCCGCTGTTTTTCGGACAACTTTTTGATTCGATTAGCACATCCTTTTGAAAGAAATTCGAGAGATTATGTTACTTCTAGACATTAGCCTCCCTGGTAGGGAGAAACGTACCTTTCTGCAGATGCTCTATGATCCGGGCAATCTCATTTGGCTGTAAATTGAAGAAAATCCAGCGGCTATATGCCTTATTCTCCTTGTTTTCTCCGGATGGCATGCTGTAACTCATGCGCGTGAAAGCCAAGAACAAAAGGGCATTCCTGGCACCGGTCAATATATATGTGGAAACAGTAGCTCCACTATAGAGGATAAAATTTTTTGGGGTGGTCAAGCAAAAAGAGTCAAAGGAAAATGAAGTACTTTCAAGGACTGCCATAGAATGGACCGATGTTCACTAAAACGGTCATAACTTTGTTATTCAGAGTCCTTGTGGGACCCACAAGTACTCAAACAGCTTGCGGCGAGCGTGCGAATCCCGAAAATACACCCCGCTTGCGCGAGGAGGCCCGGAGTACCCTCAAATTTGGCCTTAAGAAGGAATTTTTGGCCCTGAAAGTCAAAGAACGTCATTTGCCGCTGTTTTTTGGACAAGTTTCTGAACCCATTGGCACTTCCTTTTGAAGGAAATTCGAGATATTTTGTTATTTATAGACATTAGCCCCCCTGGTAGGGACGAAGGTAGCTTTTTGCAGATGCTCTATGATCTGGGCAATCTCATTTGGCCGTAAATTGAAGAAAGTCGAGCAGCTATATGCCTTATTCTCCTTGTTTTCGTCCGATGGCATGCTGTAACTCATGCGTGTGAAAGCCAATAACAAAAGAGCATTCCTGGCATCGATCAATATATATCTGGAAACAATCTCCACTATAGAGGATAAGAAATTTCGGGGCGGTCGGGCAAAAAGCGTCACGGGAAAATGAAGTACTTTCAAGGACTGCCATAGAATGGACCGATGTTCAGTAAAACAGTCATAGCTCTATCATTCGTAGTTCATGTCGGACCCACAAGTACTAAAACTACTCGCGGTGAACGTGCGAATCCAGAAAGTGATCCCCGCTTGCACCAGGAGGCCCGGAGTACCCTCAAATTCGGCGTTAAGCAGGACCTTTTGGCCCCGAGAGTCAAACAAGATTATTCGCCGCTGTTTTTCGGACAAGTTTCTGAACCCATTGGCACTTCCTTTCGAAGGAAATTTGAGAGATTATGTTGCTTATAGATATTAGCCCCCCTGGTAGGGACAAACATAGCTTTCTGCAGATGCACTATGACTCAGGCAATCACATTTGGCCGTAAATTGAAGAAAATCAAGCGGCTATATGCCTTATTTTCCTTGTTTTCGCCGGATGGCATGCTGTAACTCATGCGCGTGAAAGCCAAGAACAAAAGGGCATTCCTGGCATCGGTCAATATATATATGTGTAAACAATATCTCCACTATAGAGGACAAGAAATTTCGTAGCGGTCAGGCAAAAAGCGTCATGGGAAAATGAAGCACTTTCAAGGACTGCCATAGAATGGACCGATGTTCACTAAAACGGTCATAACTTTGTCATTCAGAGTCCGTGTGCGACCCACAAGTACTCAAACTGCTCGCGGCGACCGTGCGAATCCAGAAAATACTCCCCGCTTGCACTAGGAGGCCCGGAGTACCCTCATATTCGGCCTTAAGCGGGACTTTTTGGCCCTGAAAGTCAAAGAACATCATTCGTCGGTGTATTTCGAACAAGTTTCTGAACCCATTGGCACTTCCTTTTAAAGGAAATTCTAGAGGTTATGTTGCTTATAGACAATAGCCCCCCTGGTAGGGACAAACATAGCTTTCTGCAGATGCTCTATGATCCGGGCAATGTCATTTGGCCATAAATTGAAGAAAATCCGGTGGCTATACGCCTTGTTCTCCTTATTTTTGCCGGATGGCATGCTGTAACTCATGCGCGTGATAGCCAAGAACAAAAGGGCATTCCTGGCATCGGTCAATATATATGTCGAAATAATATCTCCACTATTGAGGACAAGAAATTTCGCGGTGGTCGGGCAAAAAGCGTCACGGGAAAATGAAGTGCTTTCAAGGACTGCCATAGAATGGACCAATGTACACTAAAACGGTCATAACTTTGTCATTAAAAGTTCGTGTCGGACGCACAAGTACTCAAACAGTTTGCGGTGAGCATGTGAATCCAAAAAATACTCCATGCTTGCGCCAGGAGGCCCGAAGTACCCTCAAATTCGGCTTTAAGAAGGAATTTTTGGCCCTGAAAGTCAAAGAACATCATTTGCCGCTGTTTTTCGGACAAGTTTCTGAACCCATTGGCACTTCCTTTAGAAGGAAATTTGAGATATTTTGTTGCTTATAGACATTAACCCGCCTGGTAGGGACAAAGGTAGCTTTCTGCAGATGCTCTATGATCCGGGCAATCTCATTTGACCGTAAATTGAAGAAAATCCGGGGACTATATGCCTTATTCTCCTTGTTTTCGCCGGATGGCATGCTGTAACTCATGCGTGTGAAGTCCAAGAAAAAAAGGGCATTCCTGGCATCGGTCAATATATATATGTGGAAATAATATCTCCACTATAGAGGACAAGAAATTTCGCGGTGGTCAGGCAAAAAACGTCACGGGAAAATGAAGTACTTTCAAGGACTGCCATAAAATGGACTGATGTTCACTAAAACGGTCATAACTTTGTCATTCAGAGTCCTTGTGGGACCCACAAGTACTCAAACTGCTTGCGGTTAGCATGCGAGTCCAGAAAATACTCCCCACTTGTGCCAGGAGGCCCGGAGTACCCTCAAATTCTGCCTTAAGCGGGACTTTTTGGCCCTGAGAGTCAAAGAACATCATTCGTCGGTGTATTTCGGACAACTTTCTGAACCCATGGGCACTTCCTTTTGAAGGAAATTCTAGAGATTATGTTGCTTATAGACATTAGCCCCCTGGTAGGAACAAACATAGCTTTCTGCAGATGCTCTATGAT
>NW_025241696.1:0-3276 GCF_018294505.1 Triticum aestivum
CGGGCCTCTTGCACTCGACATTGAAGAACTTTAATGTTATATCGACCGGTAAGACTTCTCACTTGGGGATGTCGGGAAACCAACCTTACAATTATTATGATATTGTCATCGCTAGACACTACGTCCCATATAATCGTTGATTCGCACTTTATATCCTCGGTTCCGGTCCTCTTATGGTCGACCGCAAAGAACTTTAGAGATAGCAGCCATATGTACTCGAAGGCGTGCCTCTTTCTTCAGTCCATGAAGAACTTCAGATTATATTGATTTGTAAGTTTTATCACTAGGGATCTTGGAAAACCTGTTATTTTCATTATCACTAGACACTATGTCCCATATAACCGTCGATGCATACTTTATATCCTCGGTTCCGGTCCTCTTATGGTCGACCGCGAAGAATTTTAGAGATGTTAGCCATATGTACTTGAAGGAAGGCTTCTTGCACTCGACCATGAAGAATTTTAATGTTAAAACTTATGGTAATGTTTTCCATTGGGGTCTTGGGAAACAAACCCCATAATGATGGTGATATTTTCATCACTAGACACTACGTCCATGTAGGTCCTTGAACTATGAAAATCATCATATAGGTCCTCAGAGTGCAATATATGTGTCATCTAGATTCTCAAACCATTTCAGAAGTGTCACATAGGTCCTAGAACTATTTCAGAGGTGTCACGTAATTACACACTTATTGCACTTCAAAGGACCCTTGAGGACTTTTCACAGTTCGATGACCTACGTAACACCTCTAAAATAGTTCAAGGACCTAGGATGCACTTTACTCTTCATGAAACCTAATTTCTTCTCATCTATATATTTAATAGGATCTTTGCATGGAATCTCTATTGTGAGATTTTTTTGACAATTGCAATAAACCAAGATAGATGTCAATAGCCTCGAATTGCAACCTAAGTCTTTCGTTGTTTAACTGTACATAAAACATGCAAAATACATGGGGAGTCATGGTTATCACAAACCAAATGCAATTCATATGTCTTCCATTGAAAACAACCAAACTTTGGCCGGTGTTCTTCGCATTGGTTCCTTCTATCCTCAGAAGCAGCAGGGGACGAGGAGATCATGGGCCGGATGATGCCGACCCATTGTTTTGTGTTCACATGCGTGGATGTTGTTATCCATTGCGTGTTCACCTAATTGGCCGGCCTCTGTTTTCATTTGTTAAATTGGTAACACATTTTTATTTTCTCTTCGGTTTGCAACTTCTTTCAAAAGCAGCAAAAAGAAGATAGCACGGTCAGGTTGCCTCTTACTTTGTGTCACCGGTTTTACATGTCTTTTGTTTTGATGCACATATTGATAATTCATGTATGCAATACAAGTTAAGCAGGATTACAGATCACACGTGGAATGCCACTTCAGTCAGTTATCAATATGACCCTATCAGGTACATCATTGCCTCCAAATAACTATATGTTTAGTAGATGTATCGTGGTCTCTTTGGAAGTTTCTTCCTTCTCTTCAGCTGTAGTTCATTGTGTACATTTATACCGCAACATCGATTTTACCAGTGATGAAAGTCTTCACGCCTCCTTAGGAAGTGCATTACTTATGATGGACTCTGTTTGTCAGCTGGCATCTCTTATATATTCCAGGAAGTCTGTTATGCTATCATGGAAACCTATATATGTTTGCTGGCATCCATTTTATCTCTATTGTATAGAGAATTCTTTCAAGATGTAGCAGTGCATGTATCATATGGTTGAGAAACTAAACACCTGGTTTAGTCTCTCTAAAAATATCTGGGAACGAGAAAGTCGGTATCAATCACTATCCATTCACTGATACACCATAGTAGTTGATTCAGGTCATTCATGACTTATTGCGACATCGAATCATTCTGGTTTCAGTTTTTCATTTAGTTCAAAAAAAACTTCTTTGTTTTTCTCTTTTGAGCTAATCCGTGTGTTGTCCAGTTTCATTTTGTGTTGTACATCAGGAAGGGCAATTATTCACTCACAATCTAAACTTATAAGGACATACATTTCGTAGTTAGAAAAAAAATAGGCATTGCTAAACTTACAAGGTCAATGCGCACTTTATATCCTCGGTTATAGTTCTCTATTATGGTCGACTACGAAGAACTTTACAGATAGCAACCAGATGTACCTGAAGGCGGGCCTCTTGCCCTCGACCTTAAAGAACTTTAATGCTATATCGATCGGTAAGTTTTTTCATTTGGGATTTGTTAGTATTGGGATAGACACCCGATTATATAACCATATCAGTTGATATATCTTTTATTTTTATCTTATATTGGAGCTTTGTAATTACCAAAGCTGGTTGGTGAGAATGATGCCGAGTATAGGTAGAGAGAGGGCTTTGCCTTAGTTGCCGTGCGAGAGGGGAAAGAAAGAGTGGCCCTAATAGTTTTGGATTTGGTTCATAAAAAGAAATCAAGAATGCGAAAACTACAATTGACAAGTGAATTTTCGTTCCAATATTTGTTTATAGAGAGTTTGTAGTGCAATGTTGAGTGGAAGAGATGCGCATCAGCCAGCCGCAGCACGCTGGTGACGTGCTAGCTGTGCCTCGGGGACACGGCGGGGGTGGAGGTGGAGCTGATGGTGGATGAGGAGCCGAGGGGGGAGGAGACAGATAAAGGGGGAGGACAGATGCGGAGGTAGGGACCAAGAACTGTACAATCTGCCTCCTCTAACTTTACTGACATTCAACGCAGAACTTTATGACTAAATCCGTGAAAAAAAACCCTACCTGGTGCTATGATATAATTAATGACTAGTCGGCTCGGCGCGTCCTTAATTAATCAGCAGCCCATACCATCATGCGTGACATGTAGCTCTGTAACATTAACTTGGGCAATGCACGCCGTTGTGCACACGAGGAATCTAGAGGACATGAAGGCTAGCAGTACTAGATGCCAGAAGAATCTGTAGGCCACTGGCCCACACAGCATGCAATACGGCTCCATATACGTACTCAGAAATAATCAAAGCCGAGGAATATAATGCATGGTTGGGACCGCAGTGGGGTAGGTTGATTTGACTGCAGTGGAGATGGACGGCAATGATTTGAGTTGTGCACACAACTAGTTAGGATAAATCCACATAAAATAGCAGTTCAACATCTTTAACATGCCACTGGATAAAACGCTAAACCAACGCTCCACCGCTAAATAACAGCAGTTCGACATCTTTAACATACCGCTGGACAAAATAAAACGCTAAAGAGTCGCTCCACAACTAAGTAAATGGTTGGGTTGGCTGCATCAGATCAGAATCAGATACCGTATTT
>NW_025241697.1:0-3276 GCF_018294505.1 Triticum aestivum
AAATACGGTATCTGATTCTGATCTGATGCAGCCAACCCAACCATTTACTTAGTTGTGGAGCGACTCTTTAGCGTTTTATTTTGTCCAGCGGTATGTTAAAGATGTCGAACTGCTGTTATTTAGCGGTGGAGCGTTGGTTTAGCGTTTTATCCAGTGGCATGTTAAAGATGTTGAACTGCTATTTTATGTGGATTTATCCTAACTAGTTGTGTGCACAACTCAAATCATTGCCGTCCATCTCCACTGCAGTCAAATCAACCTACCCCACTGCGGTCCCAACCATGCATTATATTCCTCGGCTTTGATTATTTCTGAGTACGTATATGGAGCCGTATTGCATGCTGTGTGGGCCAGTGGCCTACAGATTCTTCTGGCATCTAGTACTGCTAGCCTTCATGTCCTCTAGATTCCTCGTGTGCACAACGGCGTGCATTGCCCAAGTTAATGTTACAGAGCTACATGTCACGCATGATGGTATGGGCTGCTGATTAATTAAGGACGCGCCGAGCCGACTAGTCATTAATTATATCATAGCACCAGGTAGGGTTTTTTTTCACGGATTTAGTCATAAAGTTCTGCGTTGAATGTCAGTAAAGTTAGAGGAGGCAGATTGTACAGTTCTTGGTCCCTACCTCCGCATCTGTCCTCCCCCTTTATCTGTCTCCTCCCCCCTCGGCTCCTCATCCACCATCAGCTCCACCTCCACCCCCGCCGTGTCCCCGAGGCACAGCTAGCACGTCACCAGCGTGCTGCGGCTGGCTGATGCGCATCTCTTCCACTCAACATTGCACTACAAACTCTCTATAAACAAATATTGGAACGAAAATTCACTTGTCAATTGTAGTTTTCGCATTCTTGATTTCTTTTTATGAACCAAATCCAAAACTATTAGGGCCACTCTTTCTTTCCCCTCTCGCACGGCAACTAAGGCAAAGCCCTCTCTCTACCTATACTCGGCATCATTCTCACCAACCAGCTTTGGTAATTACAAAGCTCCAATATAAGATAAAAATAAAAGATATATCAACTGATATGGTTATATAATCGGGTGTCTATCCCAATACTAACAAATCCCAAATGAAAAAACTTACCGATCGATATAGCATTAAAGTTCTTTAAGGTCGAGGGCAAGAGGCCCGCCTTCAGGTACATCTGGTTGCTATCTGTAAAGTTCTTCGTAGTCGACCATAATAGAGAACTATAACCGAGGATATAAAGTGCGCATTGACCTTGTAAGTTTAGCAATGCCTATTTTTTTTCTAACTACGAAATGTATGTCCTTATAAGTTTAGATTGTGAGTGAATAATTGCCCTTCCTGATGTACAACACAAAATGAAACTGGACAACACACGGATTAGCTCAAAAGAGAAAAACAAAGAAGTTTTTTTTGAACTAAATGAAAAACTGAAACCAGAATGATTCGATGTCGCAATAAGTCATGAATGACCTGAATCAACTACTATGGTGTATCAGTGAATGGATAGTGATTGATACCGACTTTCTCGTTCCCAGATATTTTTAGAGAGACTAAACCAGGTGTTTAGTTTCTCAACCATATGATACATGCACTGCTACATCTTGAAAGAATTCTCTATACAATAGAGATAAAATGGATGCCAGCAAACATATATAGGTTTCCATGATAGCATAACAGACTTCCTGGAATATATAAGAGATGCCAGCTGACAAACAGAGTCCATCATAAGTAATGCACTTCCTAAGGAGGCGTGAAGACTTTCATCACTGGTAAAATCGATGTTGCGGTATAAATGTACACAATGAACTACAGCTGAAGAGAAGGAAGAAACTTCCAAAGAGACCACGATACATCTACTAAACATATAGTTATTTGGAGGCAATGATGTACCTGATAGGGTCATATTGATAACTGACTGAAGTGGCATTCCACGTGTGATCTGTAATCCTGCTTAACTTGTATTGCATACATGAATTATCAATATGTGCATCAAAACAAAAGACATGTAAAACCGGTGACACAAAGTAAGAGGCAACCTGACCGTGCTATCTTCTTTTTGCTGCTTTTGAAAGAAGTTGCAAACCGAAGAGAAAATAAAAATGTGTTACCAATTTAACAAATGAAAACAGAGGCCGGCCAATTAGGTGAACACGCAATGGATAACAACATCCACGCATGTGAACACAAAACAATGGGTCGGCATCATCCGGCCCATGATCTCCTCGTCCCCTGCTGCTTCTGAGGATAGAAGGAAC
The DNA here is from genome assembly GCF_018294505.1 of Triticum aestivum. NCBI lineage: Eukaryota > Viridiplantae > Streptophyta > Magnoliopsida > Poales > Poaceae > Triticum > Triticum aestivum. The sequence goes on from NW_025241697.1 coordinate 2,234, forward strand.
CAATGCGAAGAACACCGGCCAAAGTTTGGTTGTTTTCAATGGAAGACATATGAATTGCATTTGGTTTGTGATAACCATGACTCCCCATGTATTTTGCATGTATTATGTACAGTTAAACAACGAAAGACTTAGGTTGCAATTCGAGGCTATTGACATCTATCTTGGTTTATTGCAATTGTCAAAAAAATCTCACAATAGAGATTCCATGCAAAGATCCTATTAAATATATAGATGAGAAGAAATTAGGTTTCATGAAGAGTAAAGTGCATCCTAGGTCCTTGAACTATTTTAGAGGTGTTACGTAGGTCATCGAACTGTGAAAAGTCCTCGAGGGTCCTTTGAAGTGCAATAAGTGTGTAATTACGTGACACCTCTGAAATAGTTCTAGGACCTATGTGACACTTCTGAAATGGTTTGAGAATCTAGATGACACATATATTGCACTCTGAGGACCTATATGATGATTTTCATAGTTCAAGGACCTACATGGACGTAGTGTCTAGTGATGAAAATATCACCATCATTATGGGGTTTGTTTCCCAAGACCCCAATGGAAAACATTACCATAAGTTTTAACATTAAAATTCTTCATGGTCGAGTGCAAGAAGCCTTCCTTCAAGTACATATGGCTAACATCTCTAAAATTCTTCGCGGTCGACCATAAGAGGACCGGAACCGAGGATATAAAGTATGCATCGACGGTTATATGGGACATAGTGTCTAGTGATAATGAAAATAACAGGTTTTCCAAGATCCCTAGTGATAAAACTTACAAATCAATATAATCTGAAGTTCTTCATGGACTGAAGAAAGAGGCACGCCTTCGAGTACATATGGCTGCTATCTCTAAAGTTCTTTGCGGTCGACCATAAGAGGACCGGAACCGAGGATATAAAGTGCGAATCAACGATTATATGGGACGTAGTGTCTAGCGATGACAATATCATAATAATTGTAAGGTTGGTTTCCCGACATCCCCAAGTGAGAAGTCTTACCGGTCGATATAACATTAAAGTTCTTCAATGTCGAGTGCAAGAGGCCCG
>NW_025241698.1:0-3276 GCF_018294505.1 Triticum aestivum
AATTCCAGAAAATAAATAATTGCGTCAGCATGACGTCATCATTGCATCAGCGGTCAATGCGGCTGGTCCGGGTCAAACCTGACGTGTGGGACCCACACGTCAGTGACAGGGGGTTAACAGGGGTTATTTTAATTTAATTAAATGGTTAGGGGGGGGGTCGGGCCCACTGTCAGTGTCAGGGGGGGGGGGGTTAGTTAATGGTGATTAGCACTAAGCTAATCACCTGACGGGCCGGCCCCACCTGGCAGGGCTCAAGCGACGGGGGCTCGTCGCCGGCGACCTCTGGACGCGGCGGAGTCCGCGCCACAGGCCACGGGGACGGCGTCGGAGAGCACCGGGGCGTAGCCCGGGCTCTCGCGCATCTGGTGGAACAGGTGGGAGGAGCAGGGACGGCCGGAGCTCGCTGGAGCAAGGCTCGCGGCGGCGGCCGGAGTTCGGGCGCGAGCGGGATCGGGCTGCGGGGCACGGGGAGGCCACCTGAGGGGCTCGGCGGCACCCTCGTGGCACCAGGAGCGTGAAGGGGGGCTTGGTTTGGGCGGAGGCGGGCCGAGACGGCGACGGCGACAAGGACGGCGGCGAGAGGCTTCGGCCGTGGTGGGGAGCGGCGCTACGGCACGGGAACGGGAGGGAGAAGAGAGGGGAACGGCGGCGGAGCTCACCGCGATCACGCAGAGCAGCACAGCGGGGTCGGGGAGGACCTGGTGACGGCGAATCGACATCGGCGGACGGCGGAGCCCGAGGAGGAAGACGGTGGCGATGGCGGCTACACAGGGCGTCCGGAGGTTCGTGTCTCGACGAGGAGGTGGAGGGGGTTGTGGCGGAGCTCGGAAGCATGTCAGGGAGGCGAGGGGAGGCCGGTGGCCATGGCAACGGCGAGCGATGGCGACGGCTGCGCTCGGGTGCGCTCGGGGAAGAGAGAACCAGGGAGGAGGGAGAGCGAGAGGGAGGGGAAAAGGACCGGGGCGGCTGCGTGGCGACGTTCCGGACGTCCAGGCGTCGAGGGGGAGGACAGGCAGGCAGGTGCCGTGGCGGCACGACGGTGCGCACGCGCCGGCCACACGCCCCTGGCCTCCTGGCGCGAGGAGGGGGACGACTGGCGCTAGCCAGTCGGCTGGGCCGGCTAGCTGGGCCGCACAGGGGAGGGGAGGCCCAGGTAAGTCCCTCCTTCCTTTTATTTCTGTTTTCTTTTTTAATTTTCTGACATTTGTTTGATTTAATAAATATATTAAATCATTTAATTTTATTATGCCAATTTTGCAGGAGCTGGATATATTATTCCAGAGCTCTTTTTTAAATGGCATAATTTTTGGGCCATATTTCATATATATAGAAATATATTTCCAATGCAAATATTTATCGAATTAATCCAAATGGCCAAAATAAATGTCCATGAGCTCCTAAAAATATTGTTTTGATTTTTATCTCTGTCCAATATTTTCAGAGGGCAACATGAGCATTTTCTTGGACCATTTTGGAGAAATTTTTATTTGGGTCATTTTCAAAAATGATTTTGAGGGTTCCACCAATCCTCATTTCAAATTTAAATGAAATTTAAATATGATGCACAAATAGCTAGCTAGCCTAGGTCATACCAGACTAGGGATGTGACAACTCGCCCCCACTTGACAGAATCTCGTCCCGAGATTCAGGGGTCGACGGAAAGAAAGCGGGGTACTCCAGTCGAAGACGATCTTCTCGCTCCCAAGTAGCCTCTCTCTCGGAATGATGAGACCACTGAACTTTGAGAAACTTGATGTTCTGACGTCGAGTAACACGCTCTGCTTGATCAAGAATGCGAACCGGGTACTCTCGGTATGTGAGGTTATCTTGGAGATCAAGCGTTTCGTGGTCCACTCCGCGGATAGGATCCGAGAAGCAACGCCTGAGTTGAGAGACGTGGAAGACATCATGAACTCGAGAAAGATGTGGGGGTAGTTCCAACTGGTAGGCAACCTCTCCTCGTTTAGCGAGAATGCGAAAGGGACCAATGTAACGAGGAGCCAACTTGCCCTTGATACCGAAACGATGGGTACCCTTTAAAGGAGTAACCCGAAGGTAAGCTTGGTCGCCAATTTCATAAGTCATATCCTTATGATGACGATCGTACTGACTTTTCTGACGAGACTGGGCTGTTTTCAAATTCTCACGAATGATGCGAACTTGCTCTTCTGCCTCCTGGATCATATCCGGTCCAAAGAATTGTATTTCACCGGTTTCTGACCAGTTCAAAGGTGTTCGACATCTTCGTCCATAGAGAACCTCAAAAGGAGCTTGCTTGAGGCTGGATTGGTAGCTATTGTTATAAGCAAACTCGGCGAAAGGAAGACATTTCTCCCAATCCATACCGAATGAGATAACGCAAGCTCGGAGCATGTCTTCGAGAATTTGATTGACCCGTTCCACCTGACCACTCGACTGAGGGTGGAAAGCGGTACTGAAGGAAAGATGGGTTCCCATGGCAGTTTGGAAACTCTCCCAGAAATGAGAAGTGAAAAGACTGCCACGGTCTGAATTGATCTCTAGTGGAACACCATGAAGTGATACTATTCGAGAAATGTATAAGTCAGCAAGCTGACTAGCAGTGATACTCTCTCGAACAGGAAGGAAGTGAGCCACTTTGGAGAGACGATCGATGACTACGAAGATAGCATTATTCCCTCTCTTGGTCCTGGGAAAGCCGGTGATGAAGTCCATACCAACTTTATCCCATTTCCATTCAGGAATAGCTAAAGGCTGAAGGGTGCCAGCAGGTTTTTGATGCTCTGCCTTAACGCGACGACAAACGTCACATTTAGCAATGAACTCAGCGATTTCTCTCTTCATCCTAGTCCACCAGAACCTCTAGCGTAGATCCTGATACATCTTAGAGCTACCGGGATGAATTGTGAGAGGAGATTCATGCGCCTCCTTAAGAATCAACTGCCGAAGATGTTGCTTCTTGGGAACCACCAAGCGATTCTCAAAGAAAACAACACCACGATCATCAACAGAGAAACTACCAGCAACTCCCTTCTTAACGTTATCCTTGATACGAGAAATACCCGTATCATATTGCTGGCTAGTTATGATCTGATCCTCAAGGGTAGGTTTCGCCACCAAGGTAGAAAGGAATCCGTGAGGAGCAATGTGAAGGTTAAGCTTACAGAATTCCTCATGGAGAAGTGGTTGGCCTTGCTGCAACATGAGATTGTTGCAATAAGATTTACGACTTAGAGCATCAGCCATGACATTGGCTTTGCCTGGGGTGTAGGTAATCCCTAGATCATAATCTGTGAT
>NW_025241699.1:0-3276 GCF_018294505.1 Triticum aestivum
GGAGGGGTCCGAAATCAACCCTATCTCTTGTTTCCCCACACATACGGACTCTAAAAATAGCCTATACTTATGTATTTCGAAATTACATGGGCCTGGCCCAATAATAAGGTGACGCAGCACCTAAAATAGCCTCGGGACGAAATTTATGAAGTGGCATCTTGTATATTTCGTCCAAGGCTTCATGCACCCATTATGGTGGCTTCAAAGTCCTGAAATCATCACTTGTAACTCCGTTATTGTTTCCCTTGCGCATGCCATCATCTCCATGCTTGTTCTTGCTCCAATGTTCATCCTTCTCCAAGCTAGGCCCTTCATTTGTAAGCAAAACAAATGTATCCAATTTAGGCAGCATCATATTCTCATGAACATTAGAATCATTACCAAGAAACAAAAGTACCTGGTAATTTAGTTGGCGTGCACGAGCTCTAGTAATTGGTCCAGTATGTATAGCAGCAGGGGCTGTGGGTGTAACAATTGTATTGATGTCCTCATCACTACTCTTGTAGAATTTGTTGAAGTTCTTCACCATTACGCTCAATTCTTCGTTGAAGACTTGTTTATCATTTGATGATGTAGGAGCATCACATGATGCTTCGTAAGCACCACTAGACTTGTTGTGAAACTCTTCTTTATCCTTGAGTGACATCTCATGAGCAACAATTCTTCCAGTGACTTCAGTTGGCTTGAGATCTTTGTAGTTTGGCATCATTTGGATGAAAGTGCACACAGCATCATATTTTCCATCCAAGCCTCTCAAGATCTTTTTGATGATGAATCTGTCGGTCATCTCTTCACTTCCTAGGCCGGCAATCTCATTTGTGATGAGAGCAAGCCTAGAGTACATTTCAGCGACACGTTGATAGAGGCAAAGGTGTCCCGTCTTTTGATGAGATGATGGATATTGCTTTGGTGGCAGTCGACTTTGACGATCCGACTACGAACGTGCGAGGACGTCGCGCCTTAGCAATCGCTAAACCAACTCTGAGAGGTTATTGACCACGCCGGAGCACGATCAACCTGACCACGAGGGTCTGTTTCCTGCGAGCAAACGAAGAACAAGCAAGAAACTGAGATTGCAATCTGGATATTGCGAATATAAGATGAAAGCTTTATTGATCAAGGTGGGGTTCTGTGACGCCTTTGTCTGGTCGTTGAACACAAACGAAGTACGCGAAGTTGCAGCTATGGCGAACTTTTAATCTAAACAAAACCCAAGGAAAAAGCTACTAGATGGATCTACTTATATAGGAGCAAGGGGTGGCGGCTAAGAAGGTGGGAGGACGTCCCAAGGCATCCTAAAACTAACCCTAGGTCGTACAAGGCCAATGGGCCCAAGTGGAGGTGACGTAACACCTTTGGACTTGTAGTTTGACTCGGATTCTGGTGCAGCGTCAGATTGTTTCGTCCATAACTCAACGCTCCGGACGGATTTTAAGGTGATTCCAATTGTGCTGGAAAGAGCATGAAATCTACTTTCCAACAAAAAAAGAATCACCCAATTCGGAGTCCGTATGAAAAAGTTGTTGTCGTTTTGAGTCAGGTATGTCTGTGTAGTCCGAATCTGAATCCAGAATGTGAGAGACTTGGACTCTATCTTCTCTTGGCCCAAAAGTGGCGTGAGAAGACTTTTTGAACAGCACCTAAACTTATCCTTTTCCCTTATCTTCATATGTGGATTGTACAAATGTCCCATACACCTGCAATTAGACAAAACACAAAAGTATGTGAAGTATTTTTGTTCTGGATAACATAAATATATTATTAAATAGTTTGCACTAGAAATCACCTGACAAATATGCATGTATGCAATAGTTTTGGTCTTATCCAAGGTAGTCATGTCCTCATCACACGTTCACCATCCTTCATTTTGAACTTGTCAAGTTGACTTTGAAGCACATCCAACTTGGATTCCTTGACGGAGTTGGTTCCTTCGTGCATATCAATCAAAGTATCCCAAATTTCCTTTGCATTCTCAAGACAGCTGATTTTGTTGAATTCTTCAAGGCACAATCCGTTGAAGAGGATATCGCAAACTTGAGCATTGTATTGCAACATCTTCAATTCTTCTGCGGTAGCTTCACGATTTGGATCTCTCCCATCGAAGAATTCACCTTGCAAACCAAGACACACAATAGCCTAAACAGTGGGGTTATGTCCGAGAATATGCATTTTCATCTTATGTTTCCAACTAGCAAAATTAGTACCATCAAAGTAAGGACCTCTATGGTGGTAATTTCCCTCGCTAGACACCATAATCTCCTAGGTTGTGAAACCAAGGCTATGATCACCAAAGCTATGGAAACCAAGGCAAATGGAGACCAAAGCTCTGATACCACTTGTAGGATCGAAAGTATGTCTAGAGGGAGGGTGATTAAAATACTTGACCAAATAGAAACTTAACCTTTTCCCAATTTTAGTTCTTGGAAGATTTTAGCAACTTAGCACAATTCAAGCAATCTTAACACAGTTCAAGCAAGTATGCAAAGAGTATATGAGCAGTAGAAAGTAAAGCATGCAACTTGCAAGAATGTAAATGGGAGGAGTTTGGAGGGAGCAAACACAATGTTGACACGGAGATTTTTGGCGTGGTTCCGATAGGTGGTGCTATCGTACATCCATGTTGATGGAGACTTCAACCCACGAAGGGTAACAGTTGTGCGAATCCACGGAGGGCTGCACCCATGAAGGGTCCATGAAGAGGCAACCTTATCTATCCCACCATGGCCATCACCCACGAAGGACTTGCCTCACTAGGGTAGATCTTCACGAAGTAGGCGATCTCCTTGCCCTTACAAAATCCTTGGTTCAACTCCACAATCTTGACGGAGGCTCCCAAGTGACACCTAACCAATCTAGGAGACACCACTCTCCAAAAGGTAATAGATGGTGTGTTGATGATGAACTCCTTGCTCTTGTGCTTCAAATGATAGTCTCCCCAACACTTAACTCTCTCTCACAGATTTGGCTATGGTGGAAAGATGATTTGAGTGGAAAGCAACTTGGGGAAGGCTACAGATCAAGATTCTTGTGGTTGGAATGGAATATCTTTGTCTCAACACATGAGTAGGTGGTTCTCTCTTAGAATATGAATGCTGGAAGTGTAGGCACGTTCTGATGGCTCTGTCCAAGAATGAAGAGTGGGTGGAGGGGTATTTATAGCCTCCACACAAAATCTAACTGTTACACACAGATTCCGAAACTCGGTGAGAACAAATGTTGAAACTCGGTCAGACTGATTTAGGTCAAAATATGAACGTTATGCTTTTCGATGGGACC
>NW_025241700.1:0-3275 GCF_018294505.1 Triticum aestivum
ATGGCCGTTTTAAACCTGCTTTATATATTGAATGGGAGTTCGACATAAAAAATATATTTGCTTCCCATAATTTCGATGAACATAAAAAGGTTAAGGTTGCGGTTGGTTCTTTCACTGGTTATGCTTTGGTTTGGTGGAGTGAATATTGTCGGTTACACCCTGATTATATACCTACTACTTGGGATGATTTGAAACTTGCCATGCGACATACTTTCGTCCCTGCTTATTATACTCGTGACATGATTAAGAAGTTGCAACACTTAAAACAAGGTAGTGAAACTGTAACAAAATATTATGATGATTTACAAACTACCTTGTTGCATTCCTCTTTAGAAGAAAGTGAAGATGATTTTATGCATAGATTTTGGGGAGGATTAAACCGTGATATTCAAGAGATACTAATTCATGAAGAGTGTTATCCTATGGACCATTTGTTTCATCTTGCTTGCAAAGCTGAACAGGAAATAAAACGACGTGTTGGCCACGAGGAGAACAAGCGCACGGTGCACATTCCAAGAGTTGATATGATTGTTCCTTCAACTACTAGGCATACTATGACAACCACATCCATTGTTGTCAGGACTACATCATGATGAGGACATGACTACCTTGGATATGACCAAAAATATTGCATATATGCATATTTGTCAGGTGATTTCTAGTGCAAACTATTCAATAATCTATTTATGTTATGCAGAACAAAAATACTTCACACACTTTTGTGTTTTGTCTAATTGCAGGTGTATGGGACATTTGTACAATCCACATATGAAGATAAGGAAGAAAGAGATGTTTATTTGCTGTCCAAAAAGTTCTCTCACGTCACTTTTGGCCCAAGAGAAGATAGAGTCCAAGTCTCTCACGTTCTGGATTCAGATTCGGACTGCACAGACACACCTGACTCAAAACGCACACAAGTTTTTCATACGGACTCCGAATTGGGTGATTCGTTTTTTGTTGAAACTAGATTTCATGCACTTTCCAAACCAATTGGAATCACCTTCAAATTCATCCGGAGCGTTGAGTTGTGGATGAAACAATCTGATGCTGCAGCAGAATCCGAGTCAAACTACAAGTCCAAAGGTGTTACATCACCTCCACTTGGGCCCATTGGCCTTGTACGACCTAGATTTAGTTTTAGGCTGCCTTGGGACGTCCTCCCACCTCCTTGGCCTCCACCCCTTGCTCCTATATAAGTAGATCCATCTAGTAGCTTTTCCATGGGATTTGTTTAGTTAAAAGTTAGCCAACGCAACTTCGTGTACTTCGTTTGTGTCCAACGACCAGACCAAGACCGCTTACGGATCCCCACCATTATCAATACCTCATATATATTTGCAATATTCAGATTGCTTTATCATATTCTTGCTCGTTCTTCGATTGCTTGCAGGAATAGACCTTCGTGGTCAGGCTGACCGTGCTTCCGGCATCGTCAGTAACCTCAGGAGATTGGTTTAGCGATTGCTAAGGCGCAACGTCGTGCACGTTTGTAGTCGGATCGTCAAAGTCGTCTCCACCAAATTGATAGTTATCATCTCATCGAAAGATCGGGACACCCTCGCCTCTATCAAGTGGTATCAGCTTTCAGGTTGCTCGGTGAGAATTTCCAGTTTTCCTAGATTAGATTTATTTTCTTACCTATTGTCCAAGAAAAAGCCACAAAAAAGAGTTAGATCTATTCATCCTTGGTCCAAGCCAGTCTGAGCCTTTGCAATTTTCTTTTCATTGCTTGCATAGTTGAATTATCGGTTGCATCGTCGTGTAAGTTGCTGGTCTTAGCGTCTAGTTCCTTTAGAGTTTCGAGTTCTGTTCACATTAGTGACGCCGCCGCTGCATCATTATCCCTTCCGCTGTCCACCATCCCATCTATTAATTTCCACCACGTGCTATGCACTGTTCATTGTCATAATCATAGTTGAGGTCATTCACATCTTCGCCTGATCCAATCTGCATCTTATCTAGTTTGTCTTGAAAAAAAAAGATAGAGAAAAAAAAGAGAAAAAAGGAAAAAAAAGAAAAAGAGAGAGAAGAAAAAGAAAAAAAAAGCGTGAGAAAAAAAAGAGAGAAGAAAAAAAATTGGATCTATCTAGAAACAATCTCGTACCTGAATTCGGATTGGAATCTGTTTTGCGCACTGTTCAGTAAAACAGGTGTATCTTCCTCATACGAAGTCCGTTTTGGCTCCGTGAGTACTCAAATTGAAGCTAGCGACGAGCCGCATCTAAATAGTTGCAGAAGCTAGTTCAATATTTGACACCTCAAAATCGGCTTCTAAATAGGTCTTTTTGCCCTCCGAAGTTTATGAACACAGCTTGTTCCAATTTTTCAGGCCAGTTTTAGAATTCTTTGACTCCTCATATCAACTCGGAATTGAGTGATTCTTTTTGCATTGGAAAGCTTGAGTTAATAGCATTCTTTAAAAGAATTTATCAGAAAATTGTCTTAAACTTTTCAAGAGGAAAGTTGGAGAGAGAGTTGTTGTATATCCTGCTTGGCAGTTGTTTTTCATCATTATCTTCACTGCCGTTGTGATATTCACTTATATCTTGCTGTCAAGAGCTACTTAGTATCCTTCATTGATGCTAGTTGTGCTACGCCGTGACCTCATTAGTGTTCTAGACTCGCGTCTTTAGTACGGTCTAGCCTAGGACCAGCACAATACCGTCGTTGAGCGTTTATTCAACATTGCATCTTTGAATTGATTATTGCTAATCTTTTGCTACCATATATAGCCAACCCAGCTCCACATATTTCTACACCGTGTATACGTACGCTCCCCTGGCAATCGCTTTACTCAATATTCGGAGTTACTTGACACCGCTGGTTGCCGATCACCGCCTGCTGCATGGTAAGAACTTGTAAGACATTGATATTTGCTTTACTATGAGCGTTTTACCATCACATCCTAGTAGTTATAGGAACATTATTTTTGGGTTTTGTTTCTTGTTCTACTAATAATGACAGGATCCAGAATCAATTTATGGGCTTTGTCGATCGCGGGAGACGTGCCACCACCTTTGCAAATACCACAACCGTCACGAGAGGTGCACAAACATCCAAATGCACATGATCAGGTTAATGTATCTATACCACCATTTAATGGCCGTTTTAAACCTGCTTTATATATTGAATGGGAGTTCGACATAAAAAATATATTTGCTTCCCATAATTTCAATGAACATAAAAAGGTTAAGGTTGCGGTTGGTTCTTTCACTGGTTATGCTTTGGTTTGGTGGAGTGAATATTGTCGGTTACACCCTGATTATATACCTACT
>NW_025241701.1:0-3274 GCF_018294505.1 Triticum aestivum
TAGAGACAACTACATTCACTTTAAATAGGGCACCGTCTAAATCCTTTGAGACGACACCGTATGAATTATGGTTTGGGAAGAAACCTAAGCTGTCGTTTATAAAAGTTTGGGGATGCGATGCTTATGTCAAGAAACTTCAACCTGAAAAGCTCGAACCCAAGTCGGAAAAATGCGTCTTCATAGGATACCCTAAGGAAACTGTAGGGTATACCTTTTACTTAAGATCCGAGGGCAAGATCTTTGTTTCCAAGAACGGATGCTTTCTGGAAAAAGAATTTCTCTCGAAAGAAGTAAGTGGGAGGAAAGTAGAACTCGATGAAGTACTACCTCTCGAACGGGAAAGTGGTGCAGCTCAGGAAAATGTTCCTGTGATGCCCACACCAACTGAAGAGTAAACCAATGATGATGATCAAGGTACTTCGGATCAAGTTGCTACTGAACTTCGAAGGTCCACAAGGACACGTTCCGCACCAGAGTGGTACGGCAACCCTGTCCTGGAAATCATGTTGTTAGACAACGGTGAACCTTCGAACTATGAAGAAGCGATGGCGGGCCCAGATTCCAACAAATGGCTAGAAGCCATGAAATCCGAGATAGAATCCATGTATGAAAACAAAGTGTGGACTTTGACTGACTTGCCCGATGATCGGCGAGCGATAGAAAACAAATGGATCTTTAAGAAGAAGACGGACGCGGATGGTAATGTCACCATCTATAAAGCTCGACTTGTCGCTAAGGGTTATCGACAAGTTCAAGGGATTGACTACGACGAGACATTCTCTCCCGTAGCGAAGCTTAAGTCCGTCCGAATCATGTTAGCAATTGCCGCATACTATGATTATGAGATATGGCAGATGGACGTCAAAACGGCATTCCTTAACGGGCATCTTAAGGAAGAGCTGTATATGATGCAGCCGGAAGGTTTTGTCGATCCTAAGAACGCTAACAAAGTATGCAAGCTCCAGCGATGCATTTATGGGCTGGTGCAAGCATCTCGGAGTTGGAATATTCGCTTTGATGAGATGATCAAAGCGTTTGGGTTTATGCAGACTTATGGAGAAGCCTGCGTTTACAAGAAAGTGAGTGGGAGCTCTGTAGCATTTCTCATATTATATGTGGATGACATACTCTTGATGGGAAATAATATAGAATTTCTGGACAGCATTAGGGCCTACTTGAACAAATGTTTTTCAATGAAGGACCTTGGAGAAGCTGCTTATATATTAGGCATCAAGATCTATAGAGATAGATCGAGACGCCTCATAGGTCTTTCACAAAGCACATACCTTGATAAGATTTTGAAAAAGTTCAAAATGGATGAGTCCAAGAAAGGGTTCTTGCCTATGTTACAAGGTGTTAGATTGAGCTCAGCTCAGTCACCGACCACGGCAAAAGATAAAGAAGAGATGAGTTTCATCCCCTATGCTTCAGCCATATGATCTATTATGTATGCCATGCTGTGTACCAGACCTGATGTAAACCTTGCCGTAAGTTTGGTAGCAAGATACCAGAGTAATCCCGGCAAGGAACACTGGACAGCGGTCAAGAATATCCTGAAGTACCTGAAAAGGACAAAGGACATGTTTCTCGTTTATGGAGGTGACGAAGAGCTCGTCGTAAAGGGTTACGTCGACGCTAGCTTCGACTCAGATCCGGATGACTCTAAGTCACAAACCGGATACGTGTATATGTTGAATGGTGGAGCAGTAAGCTGGTGCAGCTGCAAGTAGAGCGTCGTGGCGGGATCTTCGTGTGAAGCGGAGTACATGGCAGCCTCGGAGGCAGCGCATGAAGCGATTTGGGTGAGGGAGTTCATCACCGACCTAGGAGTCATACCCAATGCGTCGGGGCCAATCAAACTCTTTTGTGACAACACTGGAGCTATTGCCCTTGCCAAGGAGCCCAGGTTTCACAAGAAGACCAGGCACATCAAGCGTCGTTTCAACTCCATCCGTGAAAATGTTCAAGATGGAGACATAGAAATTTGCAAAGTACATACGGATCTGAATGTCGCAGATCCGTTGACTAAACCTCTCTCGCGAGCAAAACATGATCAACACCAGAACTCTATGGGTGTTCGATTCATCACAATGTAACTAGATTAGTGACTCTAGTGCAAGTGGGAGACTGTTGGAAATATGCCCTAGAGGCAATAATAAAAGTGTTATTATTATATTTCTTTGTTCATGATAATAGTCTTTTATTCATGCTGTAACTGTATTATCCGGAAATCGTAATACACGTGTGAATACATAGACCACAATATGTCCCTAGTAAGCCTCTAGTTGACTAGCTCGTTGTGATCAACAGATAGTCATGGTTTCCTGGCTATGGACATTGGATGTCATTGATAACGGGATCACATCATTAGGAGAATGATGTGATGGACAAGACCCAATCCTAAGCATAGCACAAAGATCGTGTAGTTCGTTTGCTAGAGCTTTGCCAATGTCAAGTATCTCTTCCTTCGACCATGAGATTGTGTAACTCCTGGATACCGTAGGAATGCTTTGGGTGTATCAAACGGCACAACGTAACTGGGTGACTATAAAGGTGCACTACAGGTATCTCCGAAAGTGTCTATTGGGTTGACACGGATCGAGACTGGGATTTGTCACTCCGTATGACGGAGAGGTATCTCTGGGCCCACTCGGTAATGCATCACCATAATGAGCTCAAGGTGACCAAGGTGTTGGCCATGGGATCATGCATTACAGTACGAGTAAAGTGACTTGCCGGTAACGAGACTGAACAAGGTATTGGGATACCGACGATCGAGTCTCGGGCAAGTAACGTACCGATTGACAAAGGGAATTGTATACGGGGTTTGATCGAATCCTCGACACCGTGGTTCATCCGATGACATCATAGAGGAGCATGTGGGAGCCAACATGGGTATCCAGATCCCGCTGTTGGTTATTGACCGGAGAGTCTCGGTCATGTCTGCATGTCTCCCGAACCCGTAGGGTCTACACACTTAAGGTTCGGTGACGCTAGGGTTATCAGGAAGACAAGTATGTTATTACTGAATGTCGTTCGGAGTCCCGGATGAGATCCCGGACGTCACGAGGAGTTCCGGAATGGTCCGGAGGCAAAGTTTTATATATGGGAAGTTGTTAAACGGGCACCGGAAAGTTTCGGGGTCATACCGGTATTGTACCGGGACCACCAGAAAGGTTCCGGGGGTCCACCGGGAGGGACCACCCCTCCCGAGGGGCCTCTTGGGCTGCATAGGGATAGCAGCCAGCCCCTAGTGGGCTTGGCGCCCCCCCCC
>NW_025241702.1:0-3274 GCF_018294505.1 Triticum aestivum
TCCCCAAGTTGCCTTTGTTTTCCCGCCCTCCCACCCTTTTCTTCAAGGACTCAGATTTCTTAATCAAGTATTCTTTTTATTGATGTGAAGTCTCTCCATTCTTTTCCGTCAATGCTCTTATCCGGTGATTCTCAAGAAGATACTAACGGAGCTACAAGTTTATTATTCTTCGTCTCTTTTCTTCTCTGGTGGTTTAATTTCAAGTTTTGGTGTTGATCATATCTCTTCCTTTTGTTTCACATATCTTCCCATGTGAATTTCTTATCCAGGGCTCTCTTATTTATTTACCTCTCCTAGTTCATATCCGGAGTGTTGAAGATATCTCAGAAGAATCATGCTTCCATTCTTAATCCGTTCGAGTTACTTCTAGGTTTTTCTCTCATTCAAGCTATTTAATTCTACTGGTGCAATCTCTATTTCAAGCAATCCTTCAATGATGTTTCTTTTGAGTGGGCCCTAACCCACAGGTCTTTTCCTAGGATCCTACCTGACTCTTCTAATTATCCTGGAGCTATTCCCAAATTCATTTCAAAGTTTGACGTAAGAATGAATCTCATCAGTCAGATCTTTTCCAAGATTGATTTCAATTTATTTTTCAGTGTTGGCTCAACCTCTTTGTTTTTCATTCTCCCGGAGCATCTCAACAATTCATGGTGGTGTTTCTCCTCGTCAGTCTCGGATTTTGAAGACCGAAGAAGGATTTCTATTAAATCTTGGTCCATTCTCTTGAATATTCAAGGTTCTAGCTTCATGCTATCCTCATAATTGTTTTGATTGTGACAATTCTTTTCTTACCATCTGGAGCATTTCATGAGTTGTTTCCATTTCTTTCCTCCGAAGGCCATCATGTCATAATTCTTCATTCTCAGCGTGTAGCTATCATTCTCCAAATCTTGCCGGTGCATCATTCAAATACCCTCTAATAGGCTCATGATCTCTTCGTTCACTTGTATGTAAATCCCCTCAAGTATCTTCATTCTTTCCGGTGAATTGTGCCTTTGCTACTTTCATTTTCAATTCTTACGGTGGTTCATTCGAGATTCCTCTTCCTTTGCTACCGTATCATTTCATTCGTTGTTTCCAATCCTACCGGTGTTTCCATCAATACCTTCTCAAGTTTGCGCTATATCTCTCTTAATCCTTTCTACGGGAATAAGTAGTATGCCAAATCCATTACTTGTCATCAATTTAATTTGATAAAGGATAAGCATACAATAAATCTTATTCTTATTTCCTCGAGGTGATTCAATTCTTTTCTTCCGAAGATTGTTCATGATGAAGTAATTCTCGGTTCTAGTGTTCATCTTTTCTTTCCGGAGTTCCAAGTTCTCTCGGTTATATCATCGCGAAGCTCCATCTAAATCATCGCAAGGCTTCACCTTGTGTTGTCAACTTCTCTTTCTTTTTATCATCCTTTTATTACCGGAGTTCTTCATTGAGGCTCTACATGGTGGTTCATCAAGGATTCTCTTCATTCTTCAAGTGTTCTTCAAGACTTCTCTCGAGGTGATGATCCGCCAAGCTATACTCAAAATTAAACATGGTGCTCAACACATGTTTTGTTTTCAGGAGTTCAAAAATTCTTCATCTTGCATTCCAAAGTGCAATTCTTTCTACCTTATCTTTTGAGATGGTGTTATATCATTCTTGACAATTTTCATGTTTCGTGATTCAACAGTTGTCAAGAATGAGGTAGTTAAACCCATCAACTCCTTTGAGCATGAGTTCTTCTCAATCCATCAATCTCTTCATTGGAGTTATCTTGGTATAGATTTCACCTAAAGCCTTCCCTAAGGAATGTTGCTATTTGTGGTGCTTATCAATGATCCAAGTTTTCTCCTATCCTCTCGGCGAAAGCAGTTTTCATCTCTTCGTTGATCTCAAGCAAGCAATTGTTTCAGTTAGTGGCCGGTTGTCACCTCATAATTTTGAGATGTTTTCCATAAGCCCACTACAAGCTTATTCGTTTCGTTGTTGGTTTTCCATCAACTCCGTTCTAACCTTCTTCGAAGGATGCTTTCCAAATTCAATTGTGGTAGGATTTGTCATTTCCTTCTTCGTTCCCTTTATCCCAACGGTCTAACTTCTATTCTTTCGTTACGGAGGCATTGTGATGTTGATCTCTTCACTTATCATCTCGAGTTGTGAGAATCGTGTTCTTTTCATGCTTATACATTTAACCAAAGTGTTGTGTCATCTCTTCAAGTGCTTTTCATCTTATCAAGTTTTTCCTTCTTCTTTCAGCCGGAGTGCTGCCCAAATTATATCAATCTTATTCCTTCTCTATCTCATTTCAACCAGAGTGGTTCCAATTCCTTCTTGTCCTTTGTACTCGTCATTCATAGCTTTGCAACCTCCAAGGTTCAAATGGTGTTCCTTGTTTCTATTTGTTCTACCGCAGTGCTCTCAATTGTGTTCAACTTTGTTGTGTTCTTTCTTTCAACTTTTTAACCTCTCAAAGTTCTTTGGTTTCACTCGTTTGTCGAAGAAGCAACTTAGTTTTACCTCTTCTCTTCCGCTTTCGTTTCTCTCCGGTGCCATCCTAGATCTCAGGACGAGATCCTCGTATAGTGGTGGAGTGTTGTAACGCCCCGGATACAACTTTTCATAATTGTAACTCCAACTCTTGCCTTTTCCGGAGATGTGATATGTTATTTCCTCCGTGGTTGGGTTTTTGTCTTTTGTTTTGCTTTTTCTTCATGGCGTGCATCTCATCTCATAGCATCATGTGCATCGCATCATATGTTTTCATAAAACCCGTATCCGCTCGTAGTTGCCGCTTCTTCGTGTCTCGGTTGACCTTCTCTCAGATCAATCGGACTGCTCTCTTCTCTCTCTTTTCTGAGCTCATCAAACCCCTTGCCTTCGTTGACCGTTCCGTGACCACCTAACCTCTATTGCCAGCTCGCAGCCCCCTCGCGTGCGCGCCCGAAACCTGCCCGGACCTGACCCGCTCAGTCATCACTGTTGGATCCGAATCATCCCCAAACATCCCGAAAATATCTTCATTTTATTTATTGGACTCCCTAGCCTATTTATTCTCATCCGTCGGATATTGATCGGGTGATCCAAACTCCTCTCTTTCTTATATATATATTCTAACCCTAGGCTGCCCAATCCATCCATCTCCTCCTACCCGCCGCTGCCACTCTCTCATTGGGATCCTCCCAGATCCCCTCCTCACCAACCCACAGCCGCGCCACTCCTCCTCGCTTTCAGTGCCGCCCGCATGCCTCCCCTGCATCCTCTCGACCCTGCAGCATCTTCTCCTCCA
>NW_025241703.1:0-3274 GCF_018294505.1 Triticum aestivum
GGGATTGGCACGGTAGGGGGCTTTGTTTGGAAGTGGCGCTCCGGGGATGAGGTCAATTCGATGCTCAATTCCTCGTAGAGGAGGTAGACCCGGAGGCAGTTCATCGGGGAAAACATCTTGAAATTCCTGCAAAAGAGATTGAAACACCAAAGGTAGCTCGTGAATGGTGTTAGTTTTTGGTTCGCCATCCTTGCACACAAGGACAAAGTGCATCACACTCGATGGGTTCTCACACACTTGTCTCATCTCACTTTTGGTGGCAAATAGTATGAGGTTTTTCTCTCTAGGCGAAGAGGCACTCAAGTTTGGCTTGTGGCTCTCACTCACTTTTTGGTGGCTCACTTTCTCACTCGTCTCTCTATGGTGGGTGGCTTCCTTGTCCGCTATCACTTGACTAGGAGACATAGGTCGTAGCACATATTCCTTCCCTTTCATCTTGAAGCTATAGTGATTGGTTCGCCCATTGTGGATGACACCACGGCCGAATTGCCATGGTCGACCAAGGAGGTGGCAAACGGTCATTGGGACCACATCACATTCCAAAGTGTCTTCATATGCACCAATTTTGAAAGAGACTTGGACCGTATGCTCAACTCGTATAGTGCCGGAGTCACTTAGCCATTGAACCTTGTAGGGGTGTGGGTGCTTCTTCTTGACCAATTGGAGCTTGGAGCATAATTCTTCACTTGCCAAGTTGTGACAACTACCTCCATCGATGATGACCTTGACGGATCGTCCATTGATGCCGGCCTTTGTGTGGAAGATGTGGCATCGTTGGTCTTCTTCATGTTGATTGGAGTGTCAAGACCTTGGAGACAACGAGAGCGGGGCTCGAATCCTCACCACAAAAGACTTGATCATCTTCATCCTCGTTCACGCGCCGGTGCATGGCCTGATAGAGGCAAAGGTGTCCCGTCTTTCGAAGAGATGATGGATATTGCTTTGGTGGAAGTCGACTTTGACGATCCGACTACGAACGTGCGAGGACGTCGCGCCTTAGCAATCGCTAAACCAACTCCGAGAGGTTATTGACCACGCCGGAGCACGATCAACCTGACCACGAGGGTCTGTTTCCTGCGAGCAAACGAAGAACAAGCAAGAAATTGAGATTGCAATCTGGATATTGCGAATATAAGATGAAAGCTTTATTGATCAAGGTGGGGTTCTGTGACGCCTTTGTCTGGTCGTTGAACACAAACGAAGTACGCGAAGTTGCAGCTATGGCGAACTTTAATCTAAACAAAACCCAAAGTCTAAACGGTGCCCTAAGGGCTGTATATATGGAGGAAGAGGGGGGGAATTTCGTGGCCCTTGGTGGAGGGGTCCGAAATCAACCCTATCTCTTGTTTCCCCACACATACGGACTCTAAAAATAGCCTATACTTATGTATTTCGAAATTACATGGGCCTGGCCCAATAATAAGGTGACACAGCACCTATAATAGCCTCTGGACGAAATTTATGAAGTGACATCTTGTATATTTCGTCCAAGGCTTCATGCACTCGTTATGGAGGCTTCATAGACCTGAAATCATCACTTGTAACTCTGTTCTTGTTCCCCTTGCGCATGCCATCATCTCCATGCTTGTTCTTGCTCGAATGTTCATCCTTCTCCAAGCTAGGCCCTTCATTTGTAAGCAAAACAAATGTATCCAATTTAGGCAGCATCATATTCTCATGAACATTAGAATCATTACCAAGAAATGAAAGTACCTGGTAATTTAGTTGGCGTGCGCGAGCTCTAGTAATTGGTCCAGTATGTATAGCAGCAGGTGCTGTGGGTGTAACAATGGTATTGATGTCCTCATCATGGCCACTTGCTCAAGAGCTTCCATCTCCTCTTCACTCATGGAGTCATATGTGCCGTCGTCATTGAGGATCATGGTGCGCTTGTTTGTGCATTGATAGGACTTGTGGCCTCGGCCGCCGCAAGTGAAACACTTGAAGGAGCTTGTCTTGACGGTCTCATCGGTTGGAGTAGATGATGAAGCACGCGGCTTGAAGTTGCTTGTAGTAGGAGGAAGACGCCTTGAACTTGCCAATGTTTTCGTGTAACTTGACTTGTCGTCGTTGCTTGGAGAAGGCAATGTTGATGTTGGAGGAGTTGTTGAAGCTTGGGTGTTGGAGAAGCCGTAGGTCTTGGATGAGTACTTGGCGTACTTGAAGTCATCTTGCACTTGACGTTCCGCCTTTGTAGCTTGATGCACGAGCTCAATGAGGTTGGAGTAGGGTTGGAAGTCGGCGATCTTCTTGATGGGATGTTTAAGTCCATTCAAGAATCGTGCCATTGTTTGCTCATCATCTTCCGTGACATTGGCTCGAATCATGGCAATCTCCATTTCCTTGTAGTATTCTTCAACACTCTTTGTTCCTTGCTTGAGGAGTTGTAGCTTTTTGAAGAGATCTCGGTTGTAGTATGTTGGAACAAAACGTGCTCGCATGACATCCTTCATTTGAGCCCAAGTGGTGATTGGAGGTTCACCTCTTGCTTGCCGTCGCTCAATTACTTGTTCCCACCATATGAGCACATAGTCTTGGAACTCTAGTGATGCCATTGCGATTTTCTTCTCTTCCTCAAAGTTGTGCAAACGAAAGATTTTGTCGACCTTCAATGCCCATGAGAGGTATTCTTCAAGGTCATTGCTTCCATTAAACTTGGGCATTGTGAATTTGAGCTTGCCATATCGTTGCTCTTCATTGTGTTGTTGGCGATGGTGTTGATGATGCCCTTGACGTGGAGGGTAATCATCCTCATGTTGCTCTTGGCGTGGATGAAGTCCATGATCAACTTGCTCTTGTTGACCTTGAGGTTGAAGTTGAGCTTGAGGAGCTTGTGGAGGAACTTGTGGAGCTTGACGTTGCACTCGCGGATGGTAGTTCCTCTCTTGGATTTCTTCTCGAAGAGCTTCCTCTTGATTGCGCCTTTCGCGATTGCGGTTGGCGATAGCTCGACTTGATGCTTGAAGGGCACGTTTCGCTTCAAGAGCTTGTGCTTCTCGTTGTTGTTGTTGAAGACGTTGAGCCTCGGCATCTTGTTGCTCTTGGTGTAGACGCGCTCATTCTTGTTCTTGTTGGCGACGAAGACGTTGACGTTCTTGAGCTTGAGCAAACGCTACTTGGTTTGATTGAGGACGAGGAACTTGTTCATCAACTTGCTCTTGTGAATGCTTGTCGTGAAGCGGGTTGCGAGATGCATGACGGTCTTGACGCACGGCTCGTCGAAGAGTGTTCGATGACGGTGTACTTGTGTCGGAGAAGGAGTCGTCGGAGTGGC
>NW_025241704.1:0-3273 GCF_018294505.1 Triticum aestivum
ACAAGGAGTTTCTCTCGAAAGAAGTGAGTGGGAGGAAAGTAGAACTTGATGAGGTAACTGTACCTACTCCCTTATTGGAAAGTAGTTCATCACAGAAATCTGTTCCTGTGACTACTACACCAATTAGTGAGGAAGTTAATGATGATGATCATGTAACTTCAGATCAAGTTACTACCGAACCTCGTAGGTAAACCAGAGTGAGATCCGCACCAGAGTGGTACGGTAATCCTGTTCTGGAGGTCATGTCACTTGACCATGACGAACCTACAAACTATGAGGAAGCGATGATGAGCCCAGATTCCGCGAAATGGTTTGAGGCCATGAAATCTGAGATGGGATCCATATATGAGAACAAAGTATGGACTTTGGTTGACTTGCCCGATGATCGGCAAGCCATAGAAAATAAATGGATCTCAAGAGGAAGACGAACGCTGATAGTAGTGTTACTATCTACAAAGCTAGAATTGTCGCAAAAGATTTTCGACAAGTTCAAGATGTTGACTACGATGAGAGTTTCTCACTCGTATCTATGCTTAAGTCTGTCCGAATCATGTTAGCAATTGCCGCATTTTATGAAATCTGGCAAATGGATAACAAAAACTACAATCCTTAAATAGATTTATTAAAGAAGAGTTGTATATGATGCAACCAGAAGGTTTTGTCAATCCTAAAGGTGCTAACAAAATATGCAAGCTCCAGCGATCCATCTATAGACTAGTGTAAGCATCTCGGAGTTGGAATATACGCTTTGATAAGTTGATCAAAGCATATAGTTTTATACAGACTTGCGGTGAATCCTGTATTTATAAGAAAGTGAGTGGGAGCACTACAGCATTTCTGATAAGTATATGTGAATGCCATATTGTTGATCAAAAATAATGTAGAATTATTCTGCAAAGCATAAAGGAGTGTTTGAAAGGAGTTTTCAAAGAAAGACCTCGGTGAAGCTGCTTACATATTGAGCACCAAGATCTATAGAGATAGATCAAGACGCTTGATAAGTTTTTTCAATGAGTACATACCTTGACAAGATTTTGAAGTAGTTCAAAATGGAACAGTCAAAGAAAGAGTTCTTGCCTGTGTTACAAGGTGTGAAATTGAGTAATACTCAAAGCCAGACCACGGCAGAAGATAGAAAGAGAATGAAAGTCATTCCCTATGCCTTGGCCATAGGTTCTATAAAGTATGCCATGCTATGTACCAGATCTATTGTATACCCTACACTGATTTTGGCAAGGGAGTACAATAGTGATCTAGGAGTAGATCACTGGACAGCGGTCAAAATTATCCTTAGTGGAATAAGGATATGTTTCTCGATTATGGAGGTGAAAAAAAGGGTTCGTCGTAAAGGGTTACGTCGATGCAAATTTTGACACTGATCCAGATGACTCTAAGTCTCAATCTGGATACATATTGAAAGTGGGAGCAATTAGATAGAGTAGCTCCGTGCAGAGCATTGTAGACATAGAAATTTGCAAAATACTTATGGATCTGAATGTGACAGACCCGTTGACTAAAATTATCTCACAAGCAAAACATGATCACACCTTAATACTCTTTGGGTGTTAATCACATAGCAATGTGAACTAGATTATTGACTCTAGTAAACCCTTTGGGTGTTGGTCACATGACGATGTGAACTATGGGTGTTAATCACATAGTGATGTGAACTATTGATGTTAAATCACATGGCGATATGATCTAGATTATTGACTCTAGTGCAAGTGGGAGACTGAAGGAAATATGCCCTAGAGGCAATAATAAAGTTATTATTTATTTCCTTATATCATGATAAATAAATGTTTATTATTCATGCTAGAATTGTATTAACCTGAAACATAATACATGTGTGAATACATAGACAAACATAGTGTCACTAGTATGCCTCTACTTGACTAGCTCGTTGATCAAAGATGGTTATGTTTCCTAGCCATAGACATGAGTTGTCATTTGATTAACGGAATCACATCATTAGGAGAATGATGTGATTGACTTGACCCATTCCGTTAGCTTAGCACACGATCGTTTAGTATTCTGCTATTGCTTTCTTCATGACTTATACATGTTCCTATGACTATGAGATTATGCAACTCCCGTTTACCAGAGGAACACTTTGTGTGCTAGCAAACGTCACAACGTAACTAGGTGATTATAAAGGTGCTCTACAGGTGTCTCGGAAGGTACTTGTTGGGTTGGCGTATTTCGAGATCAGGATTTCTCACTCCGATTGTCGGAGAGGTGTCTCTGGGCCCACTCGGTAATGCACATCACTATAAGCCTTGCAAGCATTGCAACTAATGAGTTAGTTACGGGATGATGTATTACGGAACGAGTAAAGAGACTTGCCGATAACGAGATTGAACTAGGTATTGAGATACCGACGATCGAATCTCGGGCAAATAACATACCGATGACAAAGGGAACAACGTATGTTGTTATGCGGTCTGACCGATAAAGATCTTCGTAGAATATGTGGGAGCCAATATGAGCATCCAGGTTCCGCTATTGGTTATTGACCAGAGACGTGTCTCGGTCATGTCTACCTAGTTCTCGAACCCGTAGGGTCCGCACGCTTAAAGTTCGATGACGGTTATATTATGAGTTTATGTGATTTGATGTACCGAAGGTAGTTTGGAGTCCCGGATGAGATTGGGGACATGACGAGGAGTCTCGAAATGGTCGAGACGTAAAGATCGATATATTGGACGACTATATTCGGACATCGGAAAGGTTCCGAGTGATTCAGGTATTTTTCGGAGTACCGGAGAGTTACGGGAATTCGCCGGGGAGTATATGGACCTTATTGGGCTTTAGGGGAAAGAGAGAGGAGAGGCTGCGCGCCCCCCCAAGGCCTAGTCCGAATTGGACTAAGGGGACTCCTACTCCTACTACTTGGAAGGGGGGAATCCTACTCCCGGTGGGAGTAGGACTCCTCCTAGGGCGTGCCATAGAGAGGGCCGGCCCTCCCCCTCCTTCACTCCTTTATATACGGGGAGGGGGGCACCCCTTGGAAACACAACAGTTGATCTCTTGATCTCTTAGCCGTGTGCGGTGCCCCCCTCCACCATAATCCACCTCGATAATATCATACCGGTGCTTAGGCGAAGCCCTGCGTCGGTAGAACATCATCATCGTCACCACGCCGTCGTGCTGACGGAACTCTCCCTCAAAGCTCGGCTGGATCGGAGTTCGAGGGACGTCATCGAGCTGAACGTGTGCTGAACTCGGAGGTGCCGTGCGTTCGGTACTTGATCGGTCGTATCGTGAAGACGT
>NW_025241705.1:0-3273 GCF_018294505.1 Triticum aestivum
TATCTGGTACTTGGATTATCATGTGAATCTCAACATGTAACTCAAAAATTAATTTTGATGGGTTTGTTTAATGATGATTTATAATTGGGATTGAGGATGCTGTCAACCATTCTCAATGTTTAACAACCACCATAATAGTAAATAAATTTATTCCTTTGAAGTAGGGAAAAATTGGCTTTACGCAAAAACTGTAACCATAGAGCTTTACACCAGCCAAATATGCATATAGTATAGCTGTTGCATTCCATTACTCTCTATGTGTTACGTACCTTGCCAGCATATTCCATGTGCTGACCCGTTTTCGGGCTGCAACGTTAATGTTGCAGACTTTTCAGACGACGATTAAGGAGTTTAGGTCGTGGTTCTATACTCAGTGATGTCGTTGGAGTTGATGGACTCATTTATCTTCCAAGCCTTCCGCTGTTATCATTATTAGATGGCCTTAAGCCATATTTATTGTATTGAGTTCTGTTTTGAGACATCCGATGTAATAAGTGTGTGATTGCTACTCTGCTATAAATCCTCCGAGTACTGTGTGGTGTCAGCATTACTGATCCAGGGATGACACCGGAGCACAGAGATCAGACTGTTTGAGGTCTGGTCGCTACAGAGATGGTATCAAAGCACACGCTGACTGTAGGACACGACCACTAAGCTAAAGACCTTGATCACTATTCACTCTCTTTCTCTTCTGACTTCTCATCTTTTCTACTCTTTAGGATGGCGGATGCGAGGAACAAGTTCACACAACCAGATGAAGATACACCCTTTGGACGCCACTTGAAGGAAGTCACAAGATACCTGAACATAGGAGTACCAAGCTTCACGGGAACCTACAACGCCACTTTACCCGAAGAAGAGCGCTGGATGATTCAAGTTCAAGTTCCAGGAAGGACGTTCATGCCAGTCACTGAGCCCATAGAGTTTTCTTTTGATGCACCAACTTGGAGTCTAGGAAAGAGTATGGCAGCTCACATCGCCATGGGACGCATTGGAGAAGTCTACCGCAAGGATCTCAAGGATACTATCTACCAGATTTACGGACGCCGAGATGAACAATGGGATATGATCAGCACCAGGAAAGATAGATCAATTGCAGCTTTTATACAGGAGTTGAACCAGCACATTCGACGCCAGGAGAATCAGATGTGCGCTGACATGATAGATCTGAAGAAGGCTAAAACTAGAATCAAGGAACTGGAGGAAGAACTCAAGGCTACACGTGAAGATTATGAAGAAGAAATTGAAGTATTGGTGGAGAAGAATGACGACCTGATCAAGAAGATTGGAATATTTATGGGAGATCTGACACCAGTAGATGAAGATGAAGAACCCAAGGAGATTAGCCCGGAAGACTACATCATCATCGACGGCACCGACTCAGAAGCAGATAGTAGCGATGACACCTATGTTGATGAAGCTGGAGCCGATATCATGGAGTCTACAACCGTAGAATATTTCTAGTAGACCACCTCACCAGTAGTAGTAGTCCACCATGTAAATATAGTAGTCCGAGCACTTTTACGATAGTTAGATCGATTGTATGCCTTTGTTTGATTGATTGAAGTGAATTGTGTGCTTTTGGCTCATGTGCATATGGGTAGTGTTTTCTCTTTAGACCCCCTCTATTCTCATATCTCATCTTTTCTAAACCCTCAGATGCCTCCGAGACTTGACCCCGGATTTGCCTTTCCGCCGGAGCTCACCCAGTTGATCCAGCAGCAGAACACCTTGATGCAGTTGCTAGTTCAGAATCAGAACCAGGGGAACAACAACAACAACAACCCACCACCACCACCTGTTGACCACTTAGCCCGTTTTCTTAGGCTGAATCCGCCGGTGTTTTCCAGTAGCACCGAGCCGATAGTAGTAGATGATTGGCTCCGCAAGATAGCTAGGGAGTTGACCACAGCAGGATGCACAGATGCGGAGAAGGTGAAGTTTGCCACACATCAGTTAGAAGGACCCGCAACATCATGGTGGGAAAATTTCACAGCCACCTTCCCAGTTGACACTGTCACATGGGACCAGTTTCAGCAGGCTTTTCATACTGCCCATGTATCATCAGGAGCAATGGCCATGAAGAAGCGTGAGTTTCGTAACTTGCGCCAAGGAGGACGGACAGTTGGACAGTATGTGGAGGAGTTTAGTAAGCTAGCACGTTATGCCCCAGATGACGTTGCTACGGATGCAGCTAAGCAGGAGAAATTCCTGGAAGGACTGAATGATGAATTGAGTATGCAGTTGATGGTAGCCACCTTCAACAACTACCAGGAGTTGGTAGATCGTGCTCTTATGATTGAAGGGAAGCAGCAGCAAATTGAGAACCGCAAGAGGAAGTATGGACAAGGAAAGTATAATTCAGGAGCTCAGCAGAAGCCTCGCTTTACCCCTAGACCGGGAGGACATTTTCAGCATACCCATGGAGTAGGTAGCTCACACAATCACAATGGCACCAAGAATGGTAATGGGAATGGAGGAAGCAATGGACAGAACCGCAACACCCCATCAACCCCAGCCAAGAAGGACCTGAGCCAAGTCACTTGTTTTAAGTGTCAGAAGATCGGACATTATGCAAATGAATGTCCTGAAGGCCAAAACGGTAATGGAAGCTCTGGAAAGAAGCCGAACCCTTTCAACAGGGGACAGGTGAACCACGTTAGTGTGGAGGAGGTTGAAGCTCAGCCCGATGCAGTAATAGGTAAGTTTTTGGTTAAGTCATTTACTGCACTCGTTCTTTTTGATACTGGTGCATCGCATTCATACATCTCAAGGGGATTTGTGGATAAGTATAACCTACCAACCCAAGCCCTTAGGTCACCCATGTTAGTAATCTCGCCAGGAGCAGAGTATGTGGCTAGTCTATGGTGTGATTGGTTACCATTAAGGATTGGTAACTATGTATTTCCCTCAGACCTAATAGTATTGGAATCTCAAGGATTGGATGTGATATTAGGCATGGATTGGTTATCAAAGTATAAAGGGAATATTGAGTGTGCTAGTAAGTCAATTTTGCTTACCACACCAGAAGGGAGAAGGATCAAGTATGTATCCTGGCATGTGCCAAAAAGGACACAAGTAAATTGCCTAACAGGAGTTGTGCAGGAGGAAGTACCTGTGGTAAAGGATTTTCCTGATGTATTTCTAGAAGAGTTTCCAGGCATGCCACCGGATAGAGATATTGAGTTTTTGATTGAGCTATTGCCAGGCACTGGGCCAATATCAAAGAGACCATATAGGATGCCAGCAAAGGATTTGGTGGAAATTAAGAAG
>NW_025241706.1:0-3273 GCF_018294505.1 Triticum aestivum
CCCCCGCTTGTTTTTCAAAGTCGCGGTGTGGATGAACTCGCACACGTAGTATCCACAGAAATCATTCCCTTCCTCCTGCCACAAGCACTTTACGAGAAATAGAGGTCAATCAAACTGATAATGAAGCATTATAAATGGCATTGATGAAAGTATAGCTATAGAATCAACGGGAGATGCGCGCAACTAGCTAGCCAGTAGTACTTACTTTCGGGTATTTATATGTCAGCTCCTTCGGCAGTCCCGGAGCTTCTGCGGTGAACTGTTTCCAAACCCTGCAAGACAAAGAAAATAATTATTATTACTTGAGATATCAGGAAATGAACAAAAAGTTGCCGATATGGTGCGATAATGATCGATTGAACTTACTTGCTGAGCATTTCAGTGATGTCCGCATAGGAGTTGGGATCTTTCTGTCTCGAGTCTAAGACGGTTACTAGTCCATGCTTAAGCTTAATCTCCAGAAGAATATAGTGGTACCTGCGCACGCATGCATAACTCATCAATTACATTACTATAAGCTCGCTTGAGTAATAAGGGAAACCGAATATGCACACGACAGTAACACTCACGGGCCGTTGTAAGAAAAGAGTATGGTATCTTTTGTTTTGATTTTTGATCAATGATTGTAGCAAGTTGTCCTCGGCCTCTTTGACGTTTTTTCAACCAGAAATACATCTATGATATTTGTGTTAATGAACCCAATATCATAAATTTCTTGTTTTTTGCACTCGACGATCTTCAATCTGCATAATATATTGAGGATAATTAATTATAAATACATGCAATGAAAGAGCTGAGCTATATATGGAGACTTAATGACAGAAATAGTACTTACAGGCAGTAGCAAAAGACCATTAATTTATCGAGGGCCTTTTGATTGAAGAACTCGAAGAACTCCTCAAATGGAACAGTCAACAGATCATTTGCAACGAGATCGTGCTCCTCTTTAATATGCAGATACAAAGCATTCTTACCCTCAGACTCTCTGCAGGTTTCCATGTACCAATTATGGAATCTTCGCATCATTGTTGTCAGAGATTTTTCATCTTTGACGAGAGGCTTCCCGTACTTGTATCTGAATCCGTCCACCTCCAAGAAATCAGGAAGTGCATCGTCAGGCAGGTAAACGTCAAGATTGCCATAACCGGCCACCGTCCCCGGAGCATTAGACACATTGAGCGGGGGGCACGATTGCTATGCTTGTTCGCCGAGCTGGGCAATTTTTTCCCCTTTGCTCGTTCTTTTGACCTTTTAGCACTGACAGTAGTTCCCGACCGCTGGGCTTGGAGATATGTCTGTTCAGTAATGCGCTCATAGTTGGTTCTCGGCGGAGACTTTGGTGGTTTCCTCAGGGCATCGATAGTGCGCTTTGCTTTCAGCGGATCTACCTTCTCCTCCGGAGGTGGATGTCTCTTTGCTTTCACCCCTTCAAAGAACTCCTTCACGTGGGTCCGCACAATCGTATCGTTTTCCTCCTCAGACCTCTCGTACGGTAACTTCTATAGAGGCTTGAGAGATGATGGACCGTATTTGTATTGCCTCCCGCCTCTGGTTGTGCTGCTAGACGCCGGAGCAGACGGAGCGGCTGCGGCGTCTGTCTTCTTTCGTGCTTGCTTACGAGGCGGAGGAGAAGGAGTATGACACGCTGGAGCAGCCGGGGCGGCGGCGGGTCTCTTCCGCCCTTGCTGGCGAGGCAGAGAAGGAGGATGCTGCTGGCTGCTCGGGAGCGCCGGCGCAGGCGGAGAAGGAGGTGGAGTGCCGCCATGCGCCGGAGAAGGAGGCGGAGTGCCGCCACGCGTGCCCTGATCGTCACTCGCCGGAGGAGGAGGCGGTGGAGGAGGCAGAGTGCCCTGACTCGCCGGAGCAGGAGGAGGAGGCGGAGGCGTCCAGTTCAGAAGGTTGATGAGCTCCTTCTTCCATAGGCATGGAGTCTTCAGAGCAGAACCCAGCCTAGTCTCCCCTTCACCGGTAGGGTCGTCAAGCACGAGGTCCTCAAATCCCTCCATTATTTCATCCACCATCACCTTAGCATATCCTTTGGGAATCGGCTGGCAGTAATAAGTTGTGCCGGGTCCACTAGGATAAACTTGGCCAACAGCCGCCTTGACCTTCAAAGTCATCCATCGCGCCATCATGTGACAATTTTGAGACTCCGTGATACCATCCATGGGATAGCTGGCAGGATCCGTCAAGACATGCTCCGGCTAAAGCAGCTCGGTGGAAGCCACGCTGCTTCTCCGCTGAGATGGCGGGGTAGCTTCGGGGGAAGCTTCGGCAGGTCGTTTGCTGCGATCTGCTGCTTCTCGTTCCTCTTCTCGATCCTCTAGCCCCATTACCCTTTCGTGCAGCGCCTGCAGTTGGTCCTGCTCCAGTTTCTTCCTCCTTTCATGGGTTTTGTAACCCCCTGCGTCCGGAAAACCAACCTTCCACGGAATGGAGCCTGGCGTGTCTCGTGTCCGTCCAGGGTGCTCAGGATTCCCAAGGGCCATTGTGAGCTCGTCCTTCTCCTTGTTTGGAAGGAACGTCCCTCGCTGCGCTGCATCGATATAGTGTCGAAGGTTCTTGACTGGTATTTCCAGTTGCTCGTCCGTCCACTGGCAAAACCCTGTTACAGGGTCCAAGGTTCCGCCAGACCCGAAGAACCAAGTCCAGCAACGGTCTGGCCATCTCATTGTCTCTGGTTCGATCCCTTTTTCAAGCAGATCATTCTCAGCCTTGGACCAATTAGGCTGGGCTTGCAGGTAGCCACCTGACCCCGTGCGATGGTGAAGCGTCTTCTTCGCAGCATTTTTCTTGTTTGTCTCCGACATCTTCTTACTCTTTTCTGATGTCTTGTGGGCCACAAATGCGGGCCAGTGATCTTTGATCTTCTCATATTTGCCGATGAATACTGGTGTCTTTTTATTTTTGACAAACTGGTTCAGCTCTTTCCTCCACCTCCTCATTAGGGTTTCCATCTTCTTAAGAGCACAAGACTTGATTAATTCCTCTTTAACTGGCTTCTCCGGATCCTCCTCTGGCGGTAGGGTGAAATTTGCCTTCAGCTGAGTCCAAAGATCTTCTTTCTGCATATCATTGACATAAGACACCTCAGGGTCTTCCTCCTTAGGCTTATACATTGCTGGATGCTGATCGGGATCTTGTCCCTAACAAGAACCCCGCACTGAGAAGAAAATTCCTTCCTTGTCTGGATGGGTTCAATCGGTTCGCCGTCGGGCGCGATTTCTATGATCTCAAACTTTTCATCCGAGCTCAACTTTTTCTTCGGGTCTC